>NW_026109096.1:0-95859 GCF_024516045.1 Bombus affinis
CCTTGCATATATTTCGTGATAGTATATAACGTTACACGCTATATCGTAATACTATATAACGTTATACGTTATATCGTAGTACTCCATAACGTCAAACGTTATATCATTATAGCATATAACGTTATAAGTTATATCTTAATACTACATAACGTCATACGTTATATCGTTATAGTATATAACGTTATACGTTGTATCGATATAATATATAACGTCATACGTTATATCGTAATAGTATATAACGTTATACGTTATATCGTAATAGTATATAACGTTATACGTTATATCGTAATAGTATATAACGTTATACGTTATATCGTTATCGTATATAACGTTATACGTTATATCGTTATTGCACATAACGTTATACGTTATATCGTTATAGCATATAACTTTATACGTTATATCGTAATACTCCATAACGTTATACGCTATATCGTAATACTAAATAACGTTATACGCTATAACGTAATACTATATAACGTTATACGCTATATCGTAGTACTACATAACGTTATACATTATATCGTAATAGTATATAACGTTATACGTCATATATCAATAGTATATAACGTTATACCCTATATCGTAATACTATATAACGTTATACGTTATATCTCAATAGCATATAACGTTATACGTTACATCGTAATAGTATGTAATGAAATACGTTATATCGTAATACTACATAAAGTCATACGTTATATCGTTACAGCATATAAAGTTATACGTTATATCGTAATACTACATAACGTCATACGTTATATCGTAATACTACAAAACGTCATACGTTATATCGTAATAGTATATAACGTTACACGCGATATCGTAATACTAAATAACGTTGTACGCTATAACGTAATACTATATAACGTTGTACGCTATATCGTAGTACTAAATAACGTTATACGCTATAACGTAATAGTATATAAAGTTATATCATAATAGTATATTACGTTACACGTTATATAGTTATAGCATATAACGTTATACGTTATATCGTAATACTACATAACGCCATACGTTATATCGTAATAGTATATAACGTTATACCTTATATTGATATAATATATAGCGTTAGACGTTATATCGTTATCGTATAAAACGTTATACGCTATATCGTTATAGTATATAACGTTACACGCTATATCGTAGTACTGTATAACGTTATACGTTATATCGTAATACTACATAACGTCATACGTTATATCGTAATGGTATATAACGTTATACGTTATATCGTAATAGTAAATAACGATTCACGCTATATCGTAATACTATATAACGTTATACGTTATATCGTAATACTCCATAACGTCATACGTTATATCGTTATAGCATATAACGTTAAACGTTATATCGTAATACTACATAACGTCATACATTATGTCGTAATAGTATATGACGTTATACGTTATATCGATATAATATATAACGTTATACGTTATATCGTTATCGTATAAAACGTTATACGCTATATCGTAATAGCATATAACGTTACACGCTATATCGTAATACTATATAACGTTATACGTTATATCGTAATACTACATAACGTCATACGTTATATCGTAATGGTATACAATGTTATACGTTATATTGTAATAGTATATAAGGTTACACGCTATATCGTAATACTATATAACGTTATACGTTATATCGTTATACTCCATAACGTCAAACGTTATATCGTTATGGCATCTAACGTTATACGTTATATCGTAATACTAGGTAACGTCATACGTTATGTCGTAATAGTATATAACGTTATACGTTATATCGACATAATATATAACGTTGTATGTTATATCGTTATCGTATAAAACGTTATGCGCTATATCGTAATAGTATATCGTTACACGCTATATCGTAATACTATATAACGTTATACGTTATATCGTAATACTCCATAACGTCAAACGTTATATCGTTATATCATATAACGTTAATCGTTATATCGTAATACTACATAACCTCATACATTATGTCGTAATAGTATATGACGTTATACGTTATATCGATATAATATATAACGTTATACGTTATATCGTTATCGTATAAAACGTTATACGCTATATCGTTATAGTATATAACGTTACACGCTATATCGTAGCACTATATAACGTTATACGTTATATCGTAATACTACATAACGTCATACGTTATATCGATATCGTATAAAACGTTATACGCTATATCGTAATAGTATATAACGTTACACGCTATATCGTAATACTATATAACGTTATACGTTATATCGTTATCGTATATAACGTTACACGCTATATCGTAATACTACATAACGTTATACGTTACATCGTAATAGTATATAACGTTATACGTCATATATCAATAGTATATAACGTTATACCCTATATCGTAATACTATATAACGTTATACGTTATATCTCAATAGCATATAACGTTATACGTTACATCGTAATAGTATGTAACGAAATACGTTATATCGTAATACTACATAAAGTCATACGTTATATCGTTACAGCATATAAAGTTATACGTTATATCGTAATACTACATAACGTCATACGTTATATCGTAATACTACAAAACGTCATACGTTATATCGTAATAGTATATAACGTTACACGCTATATCGTAATACTAAATAACGTTGTACGCTATAACGTAATACTATATAACGTTATACGCTATATCGTAGTACTAAAAAAGTTATACGCTATAACGTAATAGTATATAACGTTATATCATAATAGTATATTACGTTATACGTTATATCGTTATAGCATATAACGTTATACGTTATATCGTTATACCATATAACGTTATACGTTATATCGTAATACTACATAACGTCATACGTTATATCGTAATACTACAAAACGTCATACGTTATATCGTAATAGTATATAACGTTATACGTTATATCGTAATAGTATATAACGTTACACGCTATATCGTAATAATATATAACGTTATACGTTATATCGTTATCGTATATAACGTTGCAAGTTATATCGTTATCGTATATAACGTTATACGTTATATCGTTATTGCACATAACGTTATACGTTATATCGTTATAGCATATAACGTTATACGTTATATCGTTATAGCATATAACGTTATACGTTATATCGTAATACTACATAACGTCATACGTTATATCGTAATAGTATATAACGTTATACGCTATATCGTAACAGTATATAACGTTACACGCTACATCGTAATACTATATGACGTTATACGTTATATCGTAATAGTATATACCGTTATACGTTATATCTCAATAGTATATAACGTTATACCCTATATCGTAATACTATATAACGTTATACGTTATATCTCAATAGTATATAACGTTATACATTACATCGTAATAGTATATAACGTTATACGTTATATATCAATAGTATATAACGTTATACCCTATATCGTAATACTACATAACGTCATACGTTATATCGTAATAGTATATAACGTTAAACGTTATATCGATATAATATATAACGTTATACGTTATATCGATATCGTATAAAACGTTATACGCTATATCGTAATAGTATATAACGTTACACGCTATATCGTAATACTATATAACGCTATACGTTATATCGTTATCGTATATAACGTTACACGCTATATCGTAATACTACATAACGTTATACGTTATATCGTAATAGTATATAACGTTATACGTTATATATCAATAGTATATAATGTTATACCCTATATCGTAATACTATATAACGTTATACGTTATATCTCAATAGTATATAACGTTATACGTTACATCGTAATAGTATGTAACGAAATACGTTATATCGTAATACTACATAGCGTCATACGTTATATCGTTATAGCATATAACGTTAAACGTTATATCGTAATACTACATAACGTCATACATTATGTCGTAATAGTATATGACGTTATACGTTATATCGATATAATATATAACGTTGTACGTTATATCGTTATCGTATAAAACGTTATACGCTATATCGTAATAGTATATAACGTTACACGATATATCGTAATACTATATAACGTTATACGTTATATCGTAATACTACATAACGTCATACGTTATATCGTAATGGTATATAACGTTATGCGTTATATCGTAATAGTATATAACGTTATACGTTATATCGTAATAGTATATAACGTTATACGTTATATCGTTATCGTATATAACGTTATACGTTATATCGTATTAGTATATAACGTTATACGTTATATCGTTATCGTATATAACGTTATACGTTATATCGTTATTGCACATAACGTTATACGTTATATCGTTATTGCACATAACGTTATACGTTATATCGTTATAGCATATAACTTTATACGTTATATCGTAATACTCCATAACGTTATACGCTATATCGTAATACTAAATAACGTTATACGCTATAACGTAATACTATATAACGTTATACGCTATCACGTAGTACTAAATAACGTTATACGCTATAACGTAATAGTATATAAAGTTATATCATAATAGTATATTACGTTATACGTTATATCGTTATAGCATATAACGTTATACGTTATATCGATATAATATATAACGTTGTACGTTATATCGTTATCGTATAAATCGTTATGCGCTATATCGTAATAGTATATAACGTTATACGTTATATCGTAATAGTATATAACGTCATACGTTATATCGTTATACCATATAACGTTATACGTTATATCGTAATACTACATAACGTCATACGTTATATCGTAATAGTATATAACGTTATACGTTATATCGTAATAGTATATAACGTTATACGTTATATCGTTATACTACATTAAGTCATACGTTATATCGTAATAGTATATAACGTTATACGTTATATCGTAATTGTATATAACGTTATACGTTATATCGTAATAGGATATAACGTTATACGTTATATCGTTATCTTATATAACGTTGTACGTTATATCGTTATCGTATAAAACGTTATACGCTATATCGTAATAGTATATAACGTTACACGATATATCGTAATACTATATAACGTTATACGTTATATCGTAATACTACATAAAGTCATACGTTATATCGTAATACTACATAACGTCATACGTTATATCGTAATAGTATATAACGTTATACGTTATATCGTAATAGTATATAACGTTATACGTTATATCGTTATACTACATTAAGTCATACGTTATATCGTAATAGTATATAACGTTATACGTTATATCGTAATTGTATATAACGTTATACGTTATATCGTAATAGGATATAACGTTATACGTTATATCGTTATCATAAATAACGTTATACGTTATATCGTTATCGTATATAACGTTATAAGTTATATCGTTATCGTATAAAACGTTATACGCTATATCGTAATAGTATATAACGTTACACGCTATATCGTAGTACTATATAACGTTATACGTTATATCGGAATACTACATAACGTCATACGTTATATCGTAATAGTATATAACGTTATACGCTATATCGTAATAGTATATAACGTTACACGCTATATCGTAGTACTATATAACGTTATACGTTATATCGGAATACTACATAACGTCATACGTTATATCGTTATAGCATATAGCGTTATACGTTATATCGTATTACTTTATAACGTTATACGCTATAACGTAATAGCATATAACGTTATACGCTACATCGTAATACTATATAACGTTATACGATATATCGTAATAGTATACAACGTTATACGTTATATCGTATTAGTATATAACGTTACACGCTATATCGTAGTACTATATAACGTTATACGTTATATCGGAATACTACATAACGTCATACGTTATATCGTTATAGCATATAGCGTTATACGTTATATCGTATTACTTTATAACGTTATACGTTATATCGTAATAGTATATAACGTTATACGTTATATCGTAATACTACATAACGTCAAACGTTATATCGTAATAGTATATAACGTTATACGTTATATCGTAATAGTATATAACGTTATACGTTATATCTCAATAGTATATAACGTTATACGTTACATCGTAATAGTATGTAACGTTATACGTTATATCGTTATACTACATAACGTCATACGTTATATCGTTATAGCATATAACGTTATACGTTATATCGTAATACTACATAACGTCATACGTTATATCGTAATAGTACATAACGTTATACGATGTATAGTATTAGTATATAACGTTATGCGTTATAACGTAATAGTTTATAACGTTATGCGTTATAACGTAATAGTATATAACGTTATACGTTATATCGATATAATATATAACGTTATACGTTATATCGTTATCGTATAAAACGTTATACGCTATATCGTAATATTATATAACGTTACACGATATATCGTAATACTATATAACGTTATACGTTATATCGTAATACTACATAACGTCATACGTTATATCGTAATAGTATATAACGTTATACGTAACATCGTAATAGTATATAACGTTATACGTTATATCTCAATAGTATATAACGTTATACGTTACATCGTAATAGTATGTAACGTTATACGTTATATCGTAATACTACATAACGTTATACGTTATATAGTTATGGCATATAACGTTATACGTAATATCGTTATAGCATATAACGTTATACGTTATATCGTTATACCGTATAACGTTATACGTTATATCGCAATACTACATAACGTCATACGTTATATCGTTATAGCATATAACGTTATACGTTATATCGTAATACTACATAACGTCATTCGTTATATCGTAATAGTATATAACGTTATACGTTACATCGTAATAGTATGTAACGTTATACATTATATCGTAATACTACATAACGTCATAAGTTATATCGTTATAGCATATAACGTTATACGTTATATCGTAATACTACATAACGTCATTCGTTATATCGTAATAGTATATAACGTTATACCTTATATCGATATAATATATAACGTTATACGTTACATCGTTATCGTATGAAACGTTATACGCTATATCGTAATAGTATATAACGTTACACGCTATATCGTAGTACTATATAACGTTATACGTCATATCGTAATACTACATAACGTCATACGTTATATCGTAATGGTATATAACGTTATACTTTATATCGTAATACTCCATAACGTCAAACGTTATATCGTTATAGCATATAACGTTATACGTTATATCGTAATACTACATAACGTCATACGTTATGTCGTAATAGTATATAACGTTATACGTTATATCGATATAATATATAACGTTATACGTTATATCGTTATCGTATAAAGCGTTATACGCTATATCGTAATAGTATATAACATTACACGCTATATCGTAATACTATATAACGTTATACGTTATATCGTAATACTACATTAAGTCATACGTTATATCGTAATAGTATATAACGTTATACGTTATATCGTAATTGTATATAACGTTATACGTTATATCGTTATCTTAAATAACGTTATACGTTATATCGTTATCGTATATAACGTTATAAGTTATATCGTTATCGTATAAAACGTTATACGCTATATCGTAATAGTATATAACATTACACGCTATATCGTAATACTATATAACGTTATACGTTACATCGTAATAGTATGTAACGTTATACGTTATATCGTTATACTACATAACGTCATACGTTATATCGTTATAGCATATAACGTTATACGTTATATCGTAATACTACATAACGTCATACGTTATATCGTAATAGTACATAACGTTATACGATGTATAGTATTAGTATATAACGTTATGCGTTATAACGTAATAGTTTATAACGTTATGCGTTATAACGTAATAGTATATAACGTTATACGTTATATCGATATAATATATAACGTTATACGCTATATCGTAATATTATATAACGTTACACGATATATCGTAATACTATATAACGTTAGACGTTATATCGTAATACTACATAACGTCATACGTTATATCGTAATAGTATATAACGTTATACGTTATATCTCAATAGTATATAACGTTATACGTTATATCGATATAATATATAACGTTGTACGTTATATCGTTATCGTATATAACGTTATACGCTATATCGTAATAGTATATAAAGTTACAGGCTATATCATAGTAGTATATAACGTTATACGTTATATCGTTATAGCATATTAAGTTATACGTTATATCGTAATACTATATAACGTCATACGTTATATCGTTATAGCATATAACGTTATACGTTATATCGTATTACTTTATAACGTTATACGCTATAACGTAATAGCATATAACGTTATACGCTACATCGTAATACTATATAACGTTATACGATATATCGTAATAGTATACAACGTTATACGTTATATCGTATTAGTATATAACGTTATACGTTATATCGTAATACTACATAACGTCATACGTTATATCGTAATAGTATATAACGTTATACGTTATATCGTTATAGCATATTAAGTTATACGTTATAACGTAATACTATATAACGTCATACGTTATATCGTTATAGCATATAACGTTATACGTTATATCGTATTACTTTATAACGTTATACGCTATAACGTAATAGCATATAACGTTATACGCTACATCGTAATACTATATAACGTTATACGATATATCGTAATAGTATACAACGTTATACGTTATATCGTATTAGTATATAACGTTATACGTTATATCGTAATACTACATAACGTCATACGTTATATCGTAATAGTATATAACGTTATACGTTATAACGTAATAGTATATAACGTTATACGTTATATCGATATAATATATAACGTTATACGTTATATCGTTATCGTATAAAACGTTATACGCTATATCGTAATATTATATAACGTTACACGATATATCGTAATACTATATAACGTTATACGTTATATCGTAATACTACATAACGTCATACGTTATATCGTAATAGTATATAACGTTATACGTTATATCGTAATACTACATAACGTCATACGTTATATCGTTATAGCATATAACGTTATACGTTATATCGTAATACTACATAACGTCATACGTTATATCGTAATAGTATATAACGTTATGCGCTATAACGTAATAGTATAGAACGTTATACGAAATATCGCAATGGTATATAACGTTACACGCTATATCGTAATACTATATAACGTTATACGTTATATCTCAATAGTATATAACGTTATACGTTACATCGTAATAGTATGTAACGTTATACGTTATATCGTAATACTACATAACGTCATACGTTATATCGTAATAGTATATAACGTTATGCGCTATAACGTAATAGTATATAACGTTATACGAAATATCGCAATGGTATATAACGTTACAATCTATATCGTAATACTATATAACGTTATACGTTATATCGTAATACTACATAACGTCATTCGTTATATCGTAATAGTATATAACGTTATACGTTATATAGTTATGGCATATAACGTTATACGTAATATCGTTATAGCATATAACGTTATACGTTATATCGTTATACCGTATAACGTTATACGTTATATCGCAATACTACATAACGTCATACGTTATATCGTTATAGCATATAACGTTATACGTTGTATCGTAATACTACATAACGTCATTCGTTATATCGTAATTGTATATAACGTTATACGTTACATCGTAATAGTATGTAACGTTATACATTATATCGTAATACTACATAACGTCATACGTTATATCGTTATAGCATATAACGTTATACGTTATATCGTAATACTACATAACGTCATTCGTTATATCGTAATAGTATATAACGTTATACCTTATATCGATATAATATATAACGTTATACGTTACATCGTTATCGTATGAAACGTTATACGCTATATCGTAATAGCATATAACGTTACACGCTATATCGTAATACTATATAACGTTATATGTTATATCGTAATACTCCATAACGTCAAACGTTATATCGTTATAGCATATAACGTTATACGTTATATCGTAATACTACATAACGTCATACGTTATATCGTAATAGTATATAACGTTATACGTTATATCGATATAATATATAACGTTGTACGTTATATCGTTATCGTATCAAACGTTATACGCTATATCGTAATAGTATATAAAGTTACACGCTATATCGTAATACTATATAACGTTATACGTTATATCGTAGTACTCCATAACGTCATTCGTTATATCGTTATAGCATATAACGTCATACGTTATATCGTAATACTATATAACGTCATACGTTATATCGTAATAGTATATAACGTTATACGTTATATCGATATAATATATAACGATATACGTTATATCGATATCGTATAAAACGTTATACGCTACATCGTAATAGTATATAACGTTATACGTTATATCGTTATTGCATATAACGTTATACGCTATATCGTTATAGCATATAACGTTATACGTTATATCGTAATACTCCATAACGTCAAACGTTATATCGTTATAGCATATAACGTTATACGTTATATCGTAATACTACATAACGTCATACGTTATATCGTAATAGTATATAACGTTATACGTTATATCGATATAATATATAACGTTGTACGTTATATCGTTATCGTATAAAACGCTATACGCTATATCGTAATAGTATATAACGTTACACGCTATATCGTAATACTATATAACGTTATACGTTATATCGTAGTACTCCATAACGTCAAACGTTATATCATTATAGCATATAACGTTATAAGTTATATCTTAATACTACATAACGTCATACGTTATATCGTTATAGTATATAACGTTATACGTTGTATCGATATAATATATAACGTCATACGTTATATCGTAATAGTATATAACGTTATACGTTATATCGTTATCTTATATAACGTTATACGTTATATCGTTATTGCACATAACGTTATACGTTATATCGTTATAGCATATAACTTTATACGTTATATCGTAATACTCCATAACGTTATACGCTATATCGTAATACTAAATAACGTTATACGCTATAACGTAATACTATATAACGTTATACGCTATATCGTAGTACTAAATAACGTTATACGCTATAACGTAATAGTATATAAAGTTATATCATAATAGTATATTACGTTATACGTTATATCGTTATAGCATATAACGTTATACGTTATATCGATATAATATATAACGTTGTACGTTATACCGTTATCGTATAAAACGTTATACGCTATATCGTAATAGTATATAACGTTATACGTTATATCGTAATAGTATATAACGTGATACGTTATATCGTAATAGTATATAACGTTATACGTTATATCGTAATACTACATAAAGTCATACGTTATATCTTTACAGCATATAAAGTTATACGTTATATCGTAATACTACATAACGTTATGCGCTATATCGTAATACTAAATAACGTTATACGCTATAACGTAATACTATATAACGTTATACGCTATATCGTAGTACTAAATAACGTTATACGCTATAACGTAACAGTATATAAAGTTATATCATAATAGTATATTACGTTACACGTTATATCGTTATAGCATATAACGTTATACGTTATATCGTAATACTACATAACGCCATACGTTATATCGTAATAGTATATAACGTTATACCTTATATCGATATAATATATAGCGTTAGACGTTATATCGTTATCGTATAAAACGTTATACGCTATATCGTAATAGTATATAACGTTACACGCTATATCGTAGTACTATATAACGTTATACGTTATATCGTAATACTACATAACGTCATACGTTATATCGTAATGGTATATAACGTTATACGTTATATCGTAATAGTATATAACGATTCACGCTATATCGTAATACTATATAACGTTATACGTTATATCGTAATACTCCATAACGTCAAACGTTATATCGTTATAGCATATAACGTTAAACGTTATATCGTAATACTACATAACGTCATACATTATGTCGTGATAGTATATGACGTTATACGTTATATCGATATAATATATAACGTTATACGTTATATCGTTATCGTATAAAACGATATACGCTATATCGTAATAGTATATAACGTTACACGCTATATCGTAATACTATATAACGTTATACGTTATATCGTAATACTACATAACGTCATACGTTATATCGTAATGGTATATAATGTTATACGTTATATTGTAATAGTATATAACGTTACACGCTATATCGTAATACTATATAACGTTATACGTTATATCGTTATACTCCATAACGTCAAACGTTATATCGTTATGGCATCTAACGTTATACGTTATATCGTAATACTAGGTTACGTCATACGTTATGTCGTAATAGTATATAACGTTATACGTTATATCGACATAATATATAACGTTGTATGTTATATCGTTATCGTATAAAACGTTATGCGCTATATCGTAATAGCATATCGTTACACGCTATATCGTAATACTATATAACGTTATACGTTATATCGTAATACTCCATAACGTCAAACGTTATATCGTTATATCATATAACGTTAAACGTTATATCGTAATACTACATAACCTCATACATTATGTCGTAATAGTATATGACGTTATACGTTATATCGATATAATATATAACATTATACGTTATATCGTTATCGTATAAAACGTTATACGCTATATCGTTATAGTATATAACGTTACACGCTATATCGTAATATTAAATAACGTTGTACGCTATAACGTAATACTATATAACGTTATGCGCTATATCGTAGTACTAAAAAACGTTATACGCTATAACGTAATTGTATATAACGTTATATCATAATAGTATATTACGTTATACGTTATATCGTTATAGCATATAACGTTATACGTTATATCGTTATACCATATAACGTTATACGTTATATCGTAATACTACATAACGTCATACGTTATATCGTAATACTACAAAACGTCATACGTTATATCGTAATAGTATATAACGTTATACGTTATATCGTAATAGTATATAACGTTACACGCTATATCGTAATACTATATAACGTTATACGTTATATCGTTATCGTATATAACGTTGCAAGTTATATCGTTATCGTATATAACGTTATACGTTATATCGTTATTGCACATAACGTTATACGTTATATCGTTATAGCATATAACGTTATACGTTATATCGTTATAGCATATAACGTTATACGTTATATCCTAATACTACATAACGTCATACGTTATATCGTAATAGTATATAACGTTATACGCTATATCGTAACAGTATATAACGTTACACGCTACATCGTAATACTATATGACGTTATACGTTATATCGTAATAGTATATACCGTTATACGTTATATCTCAATAGTATATAACGTTATACCCTATATCGTAATACTATATAACGTTATACGTTATATCGTTATCGTATATAACGTTACACGCTATATCGTAATACTACATAACGTTATACGTTATATCGTTATCGTATATAACGTTACACGCTATATCGTAATACTACATAACGTTATACGTTATATCGTAATAATATATAACGTTATACGTTATATATCAATAGTATATAACGTTATACCCTATATCGTAATACTACATAACGTCATACGTTATATCGTAATAGTATATAACGTTAAACGTTATATCGATATAATATATAACGTTATACGTTATATCGATATCGTATAAAACGTTATACGCTATATCGTAATAGTATATAACGTTACACGCTATATCGTAATACTATATAACGTTATACGTTATATCGTTATCGTATATAACGTTACACGCTATATCGTAATACTACATAACGTTATACGTTATATCGTAATAGTATATAACGTTATACGTTATATATCAATAGTATATAATGTTATACCCTATATCGTAATACTATATAACGTTATACGTTATATCTCAATAGTATATAACGTTATACGTTACATCGTAATAGTATGTAACGAAATACGTTATATCGTAATACTACATAGCGTCATACGTTATATCGTTATAGCATATAACGTTAAACGTTATATCGTAATACTACATAACGTCATACATTATGTCGTAATAGTATATGACGTTATACGTTATATCGATATAATATATAACGTTGTACGTTATATCGTTATCGTATAAAACGTTATACGCTATATCGTAATAGTATATAACGTTACACGATATATCGTAATACTATATAACGTTATACGTTATATCGTAATACTACATAACGTCATACGTTATATCGTAATGGTATATAACGTTATGCGTTATATCGTAATAGTATATAACGATTCACGCTATATCGTAGTACTAAATAACGTTATACGCTATAACGTAATAGTATATAAAGTTATATCATAATAGTATATTACGTTATACGTTATATCGTTATAGCATATAACGTTATACGTTATATCGATATAATATATAACGTTGTACGTTATATCGTTATCGTATAAATCGTTATGCGCTATATCGTAATAGTATATAACGTTATACGTTATATCGTAATAGTATATAACGTCATACGTTATATCGTAATAGTATATAACGTTACACGCTATATCGTAATACTATATAACGTTATACGTTATATCGTTATCGTATATAACGTTGCAAGTTATATCGTTATCGTATATAACGTTATACGTTATATCGTTATTGCACATAACGTTATACGTTATATCGTTATAGCATATAACGTTATACGTTATATCGTTATAGCATATAACTTTATACGTTATATCGTAATACTCCATAACGTTATACGCTATATCGTAATACTAAATAACGTTATACGCTATAACGTAATACTATATAACGTTATACGCTATATCGTAGTACTAAATAACGTTATACGCTATAACGTAATAGTATATAAAGTTATATCATAATAGTATATTACGTTATACGTTATATCGTTATAGCATATAACGTTATACGTTATATCGATATAATATATAACGTTGTACGTTATATCGTTATCGTATAAATCGTTATGCGCTATATCGTAATAGTATATAACGTTATACGTTATATCGTAATACTACATAAAGTCATACGTTATATCGTTGCAGCATATAAAGTTGTACGTTATATCGTAATCCTACATAACGTTATACGCTATATCGTAATACTAAATAACGTTATACGCTATAACGTAATACTATATAACGTTATACTCTATATCGTAGTACTAAATAACGTTATACGCTATAACGTAATAGTATATAAAGTTATATCATAATAGTATATTACGTTATACGTTATATCGTTATAGCATATAACGTTATACGTTATATCGTTATACCATATAACGTTATACGTTATATCGTAATACTACATAACGTCATACGTTATATCGTAATACTACAAAACGTCATACGTTATATCGTAATAGTATATAACCTTATACGTTATATCGTAATAGTATATAACGTTACACGCTATATCGTAATACTATATAACGTTATACGTTATATCGTTATCGTATATAACGTTGCAAGTTATATCGTTATCGTATATAAAGTTATACGTTATATCGTTATTGCACATAACGTTATACGTTATATCGTTATAGCATATAACGTTATACGTTATATCGTAATACTCCATAACGTCAAACGTTATTTCGTTATAGCATATAACGTTATACGTTATATCGTAATACCACATAACGTCATACGTTATATCGTAATAGTATATAACGTTATACGCTATATCGTAACAGTATATAACGTTACACGCTATATCGTAATACTATATAACGTTATACGTTATATCGTAATAGTATATGACGTTATACGTTATATCGATATAATATATAACGTTATACGTTATATCGTTATCGTATAAAACGTTATACGCTATATCGTAATAGTATATATCGTTACACGCTATATCGTAATACTATATAACGTTATACGTTATATCGTAATAGTATATGACGTTATACGTTATATCGATATAATATATAACGTTATACGTTATATCGTTATCGTATAAAACGTTATACGCTATATCGTAATAGTATATATCGTTACACGCTATATCGTAATACTATATAACGATATACGTTATATCGTAATAGTATATAACGTTATACGCTATATCGTAACAGTATATAACGTTACACGCTATATCGTAATACTATATAACGTTATACGTTATATCGTAATAGTATATAACGTTATACGTTATATCGCAATACTACATAACGTCATACATTATGTCGTAATAGTATATGACGTTATACGTTATATCGATATAATATATAACGTTATACGTTATATCGTTATCGTATAAAACGTTATACGCTATATCGTAATAGTATATAACGTTACACGCTATATCGTAATACTATATAACGTTATACGCTATATCGTAATACTACATAACGTCATACGTTATTTCGTAATGTTATATAACGTTATACGTTATATCGTAATAGTATATAACGTTACACGCTATATCGTAATACTATATAACGTCATACGTTATATCGTAATAGTATATAACGTTAAACGTTATATCGTAATACTACATAACGTCATACATTATGTCGTAATAGTATATGACGTTATACGTTATATCGATATAATATATAACGTTATACGTTATATCGTTATCGTATAAAACGTTATACGCTATATCGTAATAGTATATAACGTTACACGCTATATCGTAATACTATATAACGTTATACGTTATATCGTTATACTCCATAACGTCAAACGTTATATCATTATAGCATATAACGTTATAAGTTATATCTTAATACTACATAACGTCATACGTTATATCGTAATAGTATATAACGTTATACGTTATATCGTAATACTACATAAAGTCATACGTTATATCGTTACAGCATATAAAGTTATACGTTATATCGTAATACTACATAACGTTATACGCTATATCGTAATACTAAATAACGTTATACGCTATAACGTAATACTATATAACGTTATACGCTATATCGTAGTACTAAATAACGTTATACGCTATAACGTAATAGTATATAAAGTTATATCATAATAGTATATTACGTTATACGTTATATCGTTATAGTATATAACGTTATACGTTATATCGTAATACCATATAACGTTATACGTTATATCGTAATACTATATAACGTTATACGTTATATCGTAATACTACATAACGTCATTCGTTATATCGTAATAGTATATAACGTTATACGTTATATAGTTATGGCATATAACGTTATACGTAATATCGTTATAGCATATAACGTTATACGTTATATCGTTATACCGTATAACGTTATACGTTATATCGCAATACTACATAACGTCATACGTTATATCGTTATAGCATATAACGTTATACGTTATATCGTAATACTACATAACGTCATTCGATATATCGTAATAGTATATAACGTTATACGTTACATCGTAATAGTATGTAACGTTATACATTATATCGTAATACTACATAACGTCATACGTTATATCGTTATAGCATATAACGTTATACGTTATATCGTAATACTACATAACGTCATTCGTTATATCGTAATAGTATATAACGTTATACCTTATATCGATATAATATATAACGTTATACGTTACACCGTTATCGTATGAAACGTTATACGCTATATCGTAATAGTGTATAACGTTACACGCTATATCGTAGTACTATATAACGTTATACGTCATATCGTAATACTACATAACGTCATACGTTATATCGTAACGGTATATAACGTTATACTTTATATCGTAATACTCCATAACGTCAAACGTTATATCGTTATAGCATATAACGTTATACGTTATATCGTAATACTACATAACGTCATACGTTATGTCGTAATAGTATATAACGTTATACGTTATATCGATATAATATATAACGTTATACGTTATATCGTTATCGTATAAAACGTTATACGCTATATCGTAATAGTATATAACATTACACGCTATATCGTAATACTATATAACGTTATACGTTATATCGTAATACTACATAACGTCATACGTTATATCGTAATGGTATATAACGTTATACGTTATATCGTAATAGCATATAACGTTACACGCTATATCGTAATACTATATAACGTTATATGTTATATCGTAATACTCCATAACGTCAAACGTTATATCGTTATAGCATATAACGTTATACGTTATATCGTAATACTACATAACGTCATACGTTATATCGTAATAGTATATAACGTTATACGTTATATCGATATAATATATAACGTTGTACGTTATATCGTTATCGTATCAAACGTTATACGCTATATCGTAATAGTATATAAAGTTACACGCTATATCGTAATACTATATAACGTTATACGTTATATCGTAATACTACGTTAAGTCATGCGTTATATCGTTATAGCATATAACGTTATGCGTTATATCGTTATACCATATAACGTTATACGTTATACCGTAATACTACATAACGTCATACGTTATATCATAATACTACAAAACGTCATACGTTATATCGTAATAGTATACAACGTTATACGTTATATCGTAATAGTATATAACGCTGCACGCTATATCGTAATACTATATAACGTTATACGTTATATCGTTATCGTATATAACGTTATAAGTTATATCGTTTTCGTATATAACGTTATACGTTATATCGTTATTGCATATAACGTTATACGCTATATCGTTATAGCATATAACGTTATACGTTATATCGTAATACTCCATAACGTCAAACGTTATATCGTTATAGCATATAACGTTATACGTTATATCGTAATACTACATAACGTCATACTTTATATCGTAATAGTATATAACGTTATACGTTATATCGATATAATATATAACGTTGTACGTTATATCGTTATCGTATAAAACGTTATACGCTATATCGTAATAGTATATAACGTTACACGCTATATCGTAATACTATATAACGTTATACGTTATATCGTAGTACTCCATAACGTCAAACGTTATATCATTATAGCATATAACGTTATAAGTTATATCTTAATACTACATAACGTCATACGTTATATCGTTATAGTATATAACGTTATACGTTGTATCGATATAATATATAACGTTATACGTTATATCGTAATAGTATATAACGTTATACGTTATATCGTAATAGTATATAACGTTATACGTTATATCGTTATCGTATATAACGTTATACGTTATATCGTTATTGCACATAACGTTATACGTTATATCGTTATAGCATATATCTTTATACGTTATATCGTAATACTCCATAACGTTATACGCTATATCGTAATACTAAATAACGTTATACGCTATAACGTAATACTATATAACGTTATACGCTATATCGTAGTACTAAATAACGTTATACGCTATAACGTAATAGTATATAAAGTTATATCATAATAGTATATTACGTTATACGTTATATCGTTATAGCATATAACGTTATACGTTATATCGATATAATATATAACGTTGTACGTTATACCGTTATCGTATAAAACGTTATACGCTATATCGTAATAGTATATAACGTTATACGTTATATCGTAATAGTATATAACGTGATACGTTATATCGTAATAGTATATAACGTTATACGTTATATCGTAATACTACATAAAGTCATACGTTATATCGTTACAGCATATAAAGTTATACGTTATATCGTAATACTACATAACGTTATACGCTATATCGCAATACTAAATAACGTTATACGCTATAACGTAATACTATATAACGTTATACGCTATATCGTAGTACTAAATAACGTTATACGCTATAACGTAATAGTATATAAAGTTATATCATAATAGTATATTACGTTATACGTTATATCGTTATAGCATATAACGTTATACGTTATATCGTAATACTACATAACGCCATACGTTATATCGTAATAGTATATAACGTTATACCTTATATCGATATAATATATAGCGTTAGACGTTATATCGTTATCGTATAAAACGTTATACGCTATATCGTTATAGTATATAACGTTACACGCTATATCGTAGTACTATATAACGTTATACGTTATATCGTAATACTACATAACGTCATACGTTATATCGTAATGGTATATAACGTTATACGTTATATCGTAATAGTATATAACGATTCACGCTATATCGTGATACTATATAACGTTATACGTTATATCGTAATACTCCATAACGTCAAACGTTATATCGTTATAGCATATAACGTTAAACGTTATATCGTAATACTACATAACGTCATACATTATGTCGTAATAGTATATGACGTTATACGTTATATCGATATAATATATAACGTTATACGTTATATCGTTATCGTATAAAACGTTATACGCTATATCGTAATAGTATATAACGTTACACGCTATATCGTAATACTATATAACGTTATACGTTATATCGTAATACTAAATAACGTCATACGTTATATCGTAATGGTATATAACGTTATACGTTATATCGTAATGGTATATAACGTTATACGTTATATTGTAATAGTATATAACGTTACACGCTATATCGTAATACTATATAACGTTATACGTTATATCGTTATACTCCATAACGTCAAACGTTATATCGTTATGGCATCTAACGTTATACGTTATATCGTAATACTAGATAACGTCATACGTTATGTCGTAATAGTATATAACGTTATACGTTATATCGACATAATATATAACGTTGTATGTTATATCGTTATCGTATAAAACGTTATGCGCTATATCGTAATAGTATATCGTTACACGCTATATCGTAATACTATATAACGTTATACGTTATATCGTAATACTCCATAACGTCAAACGTTATATCGTTATATCATATAACGTTAAACGTTATATCGTAATACTACATAACCTCATACATTATGTCGTAATAGTATATGACGTTATACGTTATATCGATATAATATATAACGTTATACGTTATATCGTTATCGTATAAAACGTTATACGCTATATCGTTATAGTATATAACGTTACACGCTATATCGTAGCACTATATAACGTTATACGTTATATCGTAATACTACATAACGTCATACGTTATATCGATATCGTATAAAACGTTATACGCTATATCGTAATAGTATATAACGTTACACGCTATATCGTAATACTATATAACGTTATACGTTATATCGTTATCGTATATAACGTTACACGCTATATCGTAATACTACATAACGTTATACGTTATATCGTAATAGTATATAACGTTATACGTCATATATCAATAGTATATAACGTTATACCCTATATCGTAATACTATATAACGTTATACGTTATATCTCAATAGTATATAACGTTATACGTTACATCGTAATAGTATGTAACGAAATACGTTATATCGTAATACTACATAAAGTCATACATTATATCGTTACAGCATATAAAGTTATACGTTATATCGTAATACTACATAACGTCATACGTTATATCGTAATACTACATAACGTCATACGTTATATCGTAATAGTATATAACGTTACACGCTATATCGTAATACTAAATAACGTTGTACGCTATAACGTAATACTATATAACGTTATACGCTATATCGTAGTACTAAAAAACGTTATACGCTATAACGTAATAGTATATAACGTTATATCATAATAGTATATTACGTTATACGTTATACCGTTATAGCATATAACGCTATACGTTATATCGTTATACCATATAACGTTATACGTTATATCGTAATACTACATAACGTCATACGTTATATCGTAATACTACAAAACGTCATACGTTATATCGTAATAGTATATAACGTTATACGTTATATCGTAATAGTATATAACGTTACACGCTATATCGTAATACTATATAACGTTATACGTTATATCGTTATCGTATATAACGTTGCAAGTTATATCGTTATCGTATATAACGTTATACGTTATATCGTTATTGCACATAACGTTATACGTTATATCGTTATAGCATATAACGTTATACGTTATATCGTTATAGCATATAACGTTATACGTTATATCGTAATACTACATAACGTCATACGTTATATCGTAATAGTATATAACGTTATACGCTATATCGTAACAGTATATAACGTTACACGCTACATCGTAATACTATATGACGTTATACGTTATATCGTAATAGTATATACCGTTATACGTTATATCTCAATAGTATATAACGTTATACCCTATATCGTAATACTATATAACGTTATACGTTATATCTCAATAGTATATAACGTTATACATTACATCGTAATAGTATGTAACGTTATAGGTTATATCGTAATACTACATAACGTCATACGTTATATCGTAGTACTACAAAACGTCATACGTTATATCGTAATACTACAAAACGTCATACGTTATATCGTAATAGTATATAACGTTATACGTTATATCGTAATAGTATATAATGTTACACGCTATATCGTAATACTATATAACGTTATACGTTATATCGTTATCGTATATAACGTTACACGCTATATCGTAATACTACATAACGTTATACGTTATATCGTAATAGTATATATCGTTATACGTTATATATCAATAGTATATAACGTTATACCCTATATCGTAATACTACATAACGTCATACGTTATATCGTAATAGTATATAACGTTGAACGTTATATCGATATAATATATAACGTTATACGTTATATCGATATCGTATAAAACGTTATACGCTATATCGTAATAGTATATAACGTTACACGCTATATCGTAATACTATATAACGTTATACGTTATATCGTTATCGTATATAACGTTACACGCTATATCGTAATACTACATAACGTTATACGTTATATCGTAATAGTATATAACGTTATACGTTATATATCAATAGTATATAATGTTATACCCTATATCGTAATACTATATAACGTTATACGTTATATCTCAATAGTATATAACGTTATACGTTACATCGTAATAGTATGTAACGAAATACGTTATATCGTAATACTACATAGCGTCATACGTTATATCGTTATAGCATATAACGTTAAACGTTATATCGTAATACTACATAACGTCATACATTATGTCGTAATAGTATATGACGTTATACGTTATATCGATATAATATATAACGTTGTACGTTATATCGTTATCGTATAAAACGTTATACGCTATATCGTAATAGTATATAACGTTACACGATATATCGTAATACTATATAACGTTATACGTTATATCGTCATACTACATAACGTCATACGTTATATCGTAATGGTATATAACGTTATGCGTTATATCGTAATAGTATATAACGATTCACGCTATATCGTAATACTATATAACGTTATACGTTATATCGTAATACTCCATAACGTCAAACGTTATATCGTTATAGCATATAACGTTAAACGTTATATCGTAATACTACATAACGTCATACATTATGTCGTAATAGTATATGACGTTATACGTTATATCGATATAATATATAACGTTATACGTTATATCGTTATCGTATAAAACGTTATACGCTATATCGTAATAGTATATAACGTTACACGCTATATCGTAATACTATATAACGTTATACGTTATATCGTAATACTACATAACGTCATACGTTATATCGTAATGGTATATAACGTTATACGTTATATCGTAATAGTATATAACATTACACGCTATATCGTAATACTATATAACGTTATACGTTATATCGTTGTACTCCATAACGTCAAACGTTATATCATTATAGCATATAACGTTATAAGTTATATCTTAATACTACATAACGTCATACGTTATATCGTAATAGTATATAACCTTATACGTTATATCGATATAATATATAACGTCATACGTTATATCGTAATAGTATATAACGTTATACGTTATATCGTAATAGTATATAACGTTATACGTTATATCGTAATAGTATATAACGTTATACGTTATATCGTTATCGTATATAACGTTATACGTTATATCGTTATCGTATATAACGTTATACGTTATATCGTTATTGCACATAACGTTATACGTTATATCGTTATTGCACATAACGTTATACGTTATATCGTTATAGCATATAACTTTATACGTTATATCGTAATACTCCATAACGTTATACGCTATATCGTAATACTAAATAACGTTATACGCTATAACGTAATACTATATAACGTTATACGCTATATCGTAGTACTAAATAACGTTATACGCTATAACGTAATAGTATATAAAGTTATATCATAATAGTATATTACGTTATACGTTATATCGTTATAGCATATAACGTTATACGTTATATCGTTATACCATATAACGTTATACGTTATATCGTAATACTACATAACGTCATACGTTATATCGTAATACTACAAAACGTCATACGTTATATCGTAATAGTATATAACGTTATACGTTATATCGTAATAGTATATAACGTTACACGCTATATCGTAATACTATATATCGTTATACGTTATATCGTTATCGTATATAACGTTGCAAGTTATATCGTTATCGTATATAACGTTATACGGTATATCGTTATTGCACATAACGTTATACGTTATATCGTTATAGCATATAACGTTATACGTTATATTGTAATACTCCATAACGTCAAACGTTATATCGTTATAGCATATAACGTTATACGTTATATCGTAATACTACATAACGTCATACGTTATATCGTAATAGTATATAACGTTATACGCTATATCGTAACAGTATATAACGTTACACGCTATATCGTAATACTATATAACGTTATACGTTATATCGTAATAGTATATGACGTTATACGTTATATCGATATAATATATAACGTTATTCGTTATATCGTTATCGTATAAAACGTTATACGCTATATCGTAATAGTATATATCGTTACACGCTATATCGTAATACTATATAACGTTATACGTTATATCGTAATAGTATATGACGTTATACGTTATATCGATATAATATATAACGTTATACGTTATATCGTTATCGTATAAAACGTCATACGCTATATCGTAATAGTATATATCGTTACACGCTATATCGTAATACTATATAACGTTATACGTTATATCGTAATACTACATAACGTCATGCGTTATATCGTAATAGTATATAACGTTATACGCTATATCGTAACAGTATATAACGTTACACGCTATATCGCAATACTATATAACGTTATACGTTATATCGTAATAGTATATGACGTTATACGTTATATCGTAATACTACATAACGTCATACGTTATATCGTAATAGTATATAACGTTAAACGTTATATCGTAATACTACATAACGTCATACATTATGTCGTAATAGTATATGACGTTATACGCTATATCGATATAATATATAACGTTATACGTTATATCGTTATCGTATAAAACGTTATACGCTATATCGTAATAGTATATAACGTTACACGCTATATCGTAATACTATATAACGTTATACGCTATATCGTAATACTACATAACGTCATACGTTATTTCGTAATGTTATATAACGTTATACGTTATATCGTAATAGTATATAACGTTACACGCTATATCGTAATACTATATAACGTCATACGTTATATCGTAATACTACATAACGTTATACGTTATATCGTTACAGCATATAAAGTTATACGTTATATCGTAATACTACATAACGTCATACGTTATTTCGTAATGT
The DNA here is from genome assembly GCF_024516045.1 of Bombus affinis. Taxonomy (NCBI): domain Eukaryota; kingdom Metazoa; phylum Arthropoda; class Insecta; order Hymenoptera; family Apidae; genus Bombus; species Bombus affinis. The sequence goes on from NW_026109096.1 coordinate 25,628, forward strand.
TATATAACGTCATGCGTTATATCGTAATAGTATATAACGTTATACGCTATATCGTAACAGTATATAACGTTACACGCTATATCGTAATACTATATAACGTTATACGTTATATCGTAATAGTATATGACGTTATACGTTATATCGTAATACTACATAACGTCATACGTTATATCGTAATAGTATATAACGTTAAACGTTATATCGTAATACTACATAACGTCATACATTATGTCGTAATAGTATATGACGTTATACGCTATATCGATATAATATATAACGTTATACGTTATATCGTTATCGTATAAAACGTTATACGCTATATCGTAATAGTATATAACGTTACACGCTATATCGTAATACTATATAACGTTATACGCTATATCGTAATACTACATAACGTCATACGTTATTTCGTAATGTTATATAACGTTATACGTTATATCGTAATAGTATATAACGTTACACGCTATATCGTAATACTATATAACGTCATACGTTATATCGTAATACTACATAACGTTATACGTTATATCGTTACAGCATATAAAGTTATACGTTATATCGTAATACTACATAACGTCATACGTTATTTCGTAATGTTATATAACGTTATACGTTATATCGTAATAGTATATAACGTTACACGCTATATCGTAATACTACATAACGTCATACGTTATTTCGTAATACTACATAACGTCATACCGTATTTCGTAATGTTATATAACGTTATACGTTATATCGTAATAGTATATAACGTTACACGCTATATCGTAATACTACATAACGTCATACGTTATTTCGTAATGTTATATATCGTTACACGCTATATCGTAATACTATATAACGTTATACGTTATATCGTAATAGTATATAACGTTATACGTTATATCGTTATCGTATATAACGTTATACGTTATATCGTTATTGCACATAACGTTATACGTTATATCGTTATTGCACATAACGTTATACGTTATATCGTTATAGCATATAACTTTATACGTTATATCGTAATACTCCATAACGTTATACGCTATATCGTAATACTCCATAACGTCAAACGTTATTTCGTTATAGCATATAACGTTATACGTTATATCGTAATACCACATAACGTCATACGTTATATCGTAATAGTATATAACGTTATACGCTATATCGTAACAGTATATAACGTTACACGCTATATCGTAATACTATATAACGTTATACGTTATATCGTAATAGTATATGACGTTATACGTTATATCGATATAATATATAACGTTATACGTTATATCGTTATCGTATAAAACGTTATACGCTATATCGTAATAGTATATATCGTTACACGCTATATCGTAATACTATATAACGTTATACGTTATATCGTAATAGTATATGACGTTATACGTTATATCGATATAATATATAACGTTATACGTTATATCGTTATCGTATAAAACGTTATACGCTATATCGTAATAGTATATATCGTTACACGCTATATCGTAATACTATATAACGATATACGTTATATCGTAATAGTATATAACGTTATACGCTATATCGTAACAGTATATAACGTTACACGCTATATCGTAATACTATATAACGTTATACGTTATATCGTAATAGTGTATAACGTTATACGTTATATCGCAATACTACATAACGTCATACATTATGTCGTAATAGTATATGACGTTATACGTTATATCGATATAATATATAACGTTATACGTTATATCGTTATCGTATAAAACGTTATACGCTATATCGTAATAGTATATAACGTTACACGCTATATCGTAATACTATATAACGTTATACGCTATATCGTAATACTACATAACGTCATACGTTATTTCGTAATGTTATATAACGTTATACGTTATATCGTAATAGTATATAACGTTACACGCTATATCGTAATACTATATAACGTCATACGTTATATCGTAATAGTATATAACGTTAAACGTTATATCGTAATACTACATAACGTCATACATTATGTCGTAATAGTATATGACGTTATACGTTATATCGATATAATATATAACGTTATACGTTATATCGTTATCGTATAAAACGTTATACGCTATATCGTAATAGTATATAACGTTACACGCTATATCGTAATACTATATAACGTTATACGTTATATCGTTATACTCCATAACGTCAAACGTTATATCATTATAGCATATAACGTTATAAGTTATATCTTAATACTACATAACGTCATACGTTATATCGTAATAGTATATAACGTTATACGTTATATCGTAATACTACATAAAGTCATACGTTATATCGTTACAGCATATAAAGTTATACGTTATATCGTAATACTACATAACGTTATACGCTATATCGTAATACTAAATAACGTTATACGCTATAACGTAATACTATATAACGTTATACGCTATATCGTAGTACTAAATAACGTTATACGCTATAACGTAATAGTATATAAAGTTATATCATAATAGTATATTACGTTATACGTTATATCGTTATAGTATATAACGTTATACGTTATATCGTAATACCATATAACGTTATACGTTATATCGTAATACTATATAACGTTATACGTTATATCGTAATACTACATAACGTCATTCGTTATATCGTAATAGTATATAACGTTATACGTTATATAGTTATGGCATATAACGTTATACGTAATATCGTTATAGCATATAACGTTATACGTTATATCGTTATACCGTATAACGTTATACGTTATATCGCAATACTACATAACGTCATACGTTATATCGTTATAGCATATAACGTTATACGTTATATCGTAATACTACATAACGTCATTCGATATATCGTAATAGTATATAACGTTATACGTTACATCGTAATAGTATGTAACGTTATACATTATATCGTAATACTACATAACGTCATACGTTATATCGTTATAGCATATAACGTTATACGTTATATCGTAATACTACATAACGTCATTCGTTATATCGTAATAGTATATAACGTTATACCTTATATCGATATAATATATAACGTTATACGTTACACCGTTATCGTATGAAACGTTATACGCTATATCGTAATAGTGTATAACGTTACACGCTATATCGTAGTACTATATAACGTTATACGTCATATCGTAATACTACATAACGTCATACGTTATATCGTAACGGTATATAACGTTATACTTTATATCGTAATACTCCATAACGTCAAACGTTATATCGTTATAGCATATAACGTTATACGTTATATCGTAATACTACATAACGTCATACGTTATGTCGTAATAGTATATAACGTTATACGTTATATCGATATAATATATAACGTTATACGTTATATCGTTATCGTATAAAACGTTATACGCTATATCGTAATAGTATATAACATTACACGCTATATCGTAATACTATATAACGTTATACGTTATATCGTAATACTACATAACGTCATACGTTATATCGTAATGGTATATAACGTTATACGTTATATCGTAATAGCATATAACGTTACACGCTATATCGTAATACTATATAACGTTATATGTTATATCGTAATACTCCATAACGTCAAACGTTATATCGTTATAGCATATAACGTTATACGTTATATCGTAATACTACATAACGTCATACGTTATATCGTAATAGTATATAACGTTATACGTTATATCGATATAATATATAACGTTGTACGTTATATCGTTATCGTATCAAACGTTATACGCTATATCGTAATAGTATATAAAGTTACACGCTATATCGTAATACTATATAACGTTATACGTTATATCGTAATACTACGTTAAGTCATGCGTTATATCGTTATAGCATATAACGTTATGCGTTATATCGTTATACCATATAACGTTATACGTTATACCGTAATACTACATAACGTCATACGTTATATCATAATACTACAAAACGTCATACGTTATATCGTAATAGTATACAACGTTATACGTTATATCGTAATAGTATATAACGCTGCACGCTATATCGTAATACTATATAACGTTATACGTTATATCGTTATCGTATATAACGTTATAAGTTATATCGTTTTCGTATATAACGTTATACGTTATATCGTTATTGCATATAACGTTATACGCTATATCGTTATAGCATATAACGTTATACGTTATATCGTAATACTCCATAACGTCAAACGTTATATCGTTATAGCATATAACGTTATACGTTATATCGTAATACTACATAACGTCATACTTTATATCGTAATAGTATATAACGTTATACGTTATATCGATATAATATATAACGTTGTACGTTATATCGTTATCGTATAAAACGTTATACGCTATATCGTAATAGTATATAACGTTACACGCTATATCGTAATACTATATAACGTTATACGTTATATCGTAGTACTCCATAACGTCAAACGTTATATCATTATAGCATATAACGTTATAAGTTATATCTTAATACTACATAACGTCATACGTTATATCGTTATAGTATATAACGTTATACGTTGTATCGATATAATATATAACGTTATACGTTATATCGTAATAGTATATAACGTTATACGTTATATCGTAATAGTATATAACGTTATACGTTATATCGTTATCGTATATAACGTTATACGTTATATCGTTATTGCACATAACGTTATACGTTATATCGTTATAGCATATATCTTTATACGTTATATCGTAATACTCCATAACGTTATACGCTATATCGTAATACTAAATAACGTTATACGCTATAACGTAATACTATATAACGTTATACGCTATATCGTAGTACTAAATAACGTTATACGCTATAACGTAATAGTATATAAAGTTATATCATAATAGTATATTACGTTATACGTTATATCGTTATAGCATATAACGTTATACGTTATATCGATATAATATATAACGTTGTACGTTATACCGTTATCGTATAAAACGTTATACGCTATATCGTAATAGTATATAACGTTATACGTTATATCGTAATAGTATATAACGTGATACGTTATATCGTAATAGTATATAACGTTATACGTTATATCGATATAATATATAACGTTGTACGTTATATCGTTATCGTATAAAACGTTATACGCTATATCGTAATAGTATATAACGTTACACGATATATCGTAATACTATATAACGTTATACGTTATATCGTCATACTACATAACGTCATACGTTATATCGTAATGGTATATAACGTTATGCGTTATATCGTAATAGTATATAACGATTCAAGCTATATCGTAATACTATATAACGTTATACGTTATATCGTAATACTCCATAACGTCAAACGTTATATCGTTATAGCATATAACGTTAAACGTTATATCGTAATACTACATAACGTCATACATTATGTCGTAATAGTATATGACGTTATACGTTATATCGATATAATATATAACGTTATACGTTATATCGTTATCGTATAAAACGTTATACGCTATATCGTAATAGTATATAACGTTACACGCTATATCGTAATACTATATAACGTTATACGTTATATCGTAATACTACATAACGTCATACGTTATATCGTAATGGTATATAACGTTATACGTTATATCGTAATAGTATATAACATTACACGCTATATCGTAATACTATATAACGTTATACGTTATATCGTTGTACTCCATAACGTCAAACGTTATATCATTATAGCATATAACGTTATAAGTTATATCTTAATACTACATAACGTCATACGTTATATCGTAATAGTATATAACCTTATACGTTATATCGATATAATATATAACGTCATACGTTATATCGTAATAGTATATAACGTTATACGTTATATCGTAATAGTATATAACGTTATACGTTATATCGTAATAGTATATAACGTTATACGTTATATCGTTATCGTATATAACGTTATACGTTATATCGTTATCGTATATAACGTTATACGTTATATCGTTATTGCACATAACGTTATACGTTATATCGTTATTGCACATAACGTTATACGTTATATCGTTATAGCATATAACTTTATACGTTATATCGTAATACTCCATAACGTTATACGCTATATCGTAATACTAAATAACGTTATACGCTATAACGTAATACTATATAACGTTATACGCTATATCGTAGTACTAAATAACGTTATACGCTATAACGTAATAGTATATAAAGTTATATCATAATAGTATATTACGTTATACGTTATATCGTTATAGCATATAACGTTATACGTTATATCGTTATACCATATAACGTTATACGTTATATCGTAATACTACATAACGTCATACGTTATATCGTAATACTACAAAACGTCATACGTTATATCGTAATAGTATATAACGTTATACGTTATATCGTAATAGTATATAACGTTACACGCTATATCGTAATACTATATATCGTTATACGTTATATCGTTATCGTATATAACGTTGCAAGTTATATCGTTATCGTATATAACGTTATACGGTATATCGTTATTGCACATAACGTTATACGTTATATCGTTATAGCATATAACGTTATACGTTATATTGTAATACTCCATAACGTCAAACGTTATATCGTTATAGCATATAACGTTATACGTTATATCGTAATACTACATAACGTCATACGTTATATCGTAATAGTATATAACGTTATACGCTATATCGTAACAGTATATAACGTTACACGCTATATCGTAATACTATATAACGTTATACGTTATATCGTAATAGTATATGACGTTATACGTTATATCGATATAATATATAACGTTATTCGTTATATCGTTATCGTATAAAACGTTATACGCTATATCGTAATAGTATATATCGTTACACGCTATATCGTAATACTATATAACGTTATACGTTATATCGTAATAGTATATGACGTTATACGTTATATCGATATAATATATAACGTTATACGTTATATCGTTATCGTATAAAACGTCATACGCTATATCGTAATAGTATATATCGTTACACGCTATATCGTAATACTATATAACGTTATACGTTATATCGTAATACTACATAACGTCATGCGTTATATCGTAATAGTATATAACGTTATACGCTATATCGTAACAGTATATAACGTTACACGCTATATCGCAATACTATATAACGTTATACGTTATATCGTAATAGTATATGACGTTATACGTTATATCGTAATACTACATAACGTCATACGTTATATCGTAATAGTATATAACGTTAAACGTTATATCGTAATACTACATAACGTCATACATTATGTCGTAATAGTATATGACGTTATACGCTATATCGATATAATATATAACGTTATACGTTATATCGTTATCGTATAAAACGTTATACGCTATATCGTAATAGTATATAACGTTACACGCTATATCGTAATACTATATAACGTTATACGCTATATCGTAATACTACATAACGTCATACGTTATTTCGTAATGTTATATAACGTTATACGTTATATCGTAATAGTATATAACGTTACACGCTATATCGTAATACTATATAACGTCATACGTTATATCGTAATACTACATAACGTTATACGTTATATCGTTACAGCATATAAAGTTATACGTTATATCGTAATACTACATAACGTCATACGTTATTTCGTAATGTTATATAACGTCATGCGTTATATCGTAATAGTATATAACGTTATACGCTATATCGTAACAGTATATAACGTTACACGCTATATCGTAATACTATATAACGTTATACGTTATATCGTAATAGTATATGACGTTATACGTTATATCGTAATACTACATAACGTCATACGTTATATCGTAATAGTATATAACGTTAAACGTTATATCGTAATACTACATAACGTCATACATTATGTCGTAATAGTATATGACGTTATACGCTATATCGATATAATATATAACGTTATACGTTATATCGTTATCGTATAAAACGTTATACGCTATATCGTAATAGTATATAACGTTACACGCTATATCGTAATACTATATAACGTTATACGCTATATCGTAATACTACATAATGTCATACGTTATTTCGTAATGTTATATAACGTTATACGTTATATCGTAATAGTATATAACGTTACACGCTATATCGTAATACTATATAACGTCATACGTTATATCGTAATACTACATAACGTTATACGTTATATCGTTACAGCATATAAAGTTATACGTTATATCGTAATACTACATAACGTCATACGTTATTTCGTAATGTTATATAACGTTATACGTTATATCGTAATAGTATATAACGTTACACGCTATATCGTAATACTACATAACGTCATACGTTATTTCGTAATACTACATAACGTCATACCGTATTTCGTAATGTTATATAACGTTATACGTTATATCGTAATAGTATATAACGTTACACGCTATATCGTAATACTACATAACGTCATACGTTATTTCGTAATGTTATATATCGTTACACGCTATATCGTAATACTATATAACGTTATACGTTATATCGTAATAGTATATAACGTTATACTTTATATCGTTATCGTATATAACGTTATTCGTTATATCGTTATTGCACATAACGTTATACGTTATATCGTTATTGCACATAACGTTATACGTTATATCGTTATAGCATATAACTTTATACGTTATATCGTAATACTCCATAACGTTATACGCTATATCGTAATACTAAATAACGTTATACGCTATAACGTAATACTATATAACGTTATACGCTATATCGTAGTACTAAATAACGTTATACGCTATAACGTAATAGTATATAAAGTTATATCATAATAGTATATTACGTTATACGTTATATCGTTATAGCATATAACGTTATACGTTATATCGTTATACCATATAACGTTATACGTTATATCGTAATACTACATAACGTCATACGTTATATCGTAATACTACAAAACGTCATACGTTATATCGTAATAGTATATAACGTTATACGTTATATCGTAATAGTATATAACGTCATACGTTATATCGTAATAGTATATAACGTTATACGTTATATCCTAATACTACATAAAGTCATACGTTATATCGTTACAGCATATAAAGTTGTACGTTATATCGTAATACTACATAACGTTATACGCTATATCGTAATACTAAATAACGTTATACGCTATAACGTAATACTATATAACGTTATACGCTATATCGTAGTACTAAATAACGTTATACGCTATAACGTAATAGTATATAAAGTTATATCATAATAGTATATTACGTTATACGTTATATCGTTATAGCATATAACGTTATACGTTATATCGTTATACCATATAACGTTATACGTTATATCGTAATACTACATAACGTCATACGTTATATCGTAATACTACAAAACGTCATACGTTATATCGTAATAGTATATAACGTTATACGTTATATCGTAATAGTATATAACGTTACACGCTATATCGTAATACTATATATCGTTATACGTTATATCGTTATCGTATATAACGTTGCAAGTTATATCGTTATCGTATATAACGTTATACGGTATATCGTTATTGCACATAACGTTATACGTTATATCGTTATAGCATATAACGTTATACGTTATATCGTAATACTCCATAACGTCAAACGTTATATCGTTATAGCATATAACGTTATACGTTATATCGTAATACTACATAACGTCATACGTTATATCGTAATAGTATATAACGTTATACGCTATATCGTAACAGTATATAACGTTACACGCTATATCGTAATACTATATAACGTTATACGTTATATCGTAATAGTATATGACGTTATACGTTATATCGATATAATATATAACGTTATTCGTTATATCGTTATCGTATAAAACGTTATACGCTATATCGTAATAGTATATATCGTTACACGCTATATCGTAATACTATATAACGTTATACGTTATATCGTAATAGTATATGACGTTATACGTTATATCGATATAATATATAACGTTATACGTTATATCGTTATCGTATAAAACGTCATACGCTATATCGTAATAGTATATATCGTTACACGCTATATCGTAATACTATATAACGTTATACGTTATATCGTAATACTACATAACGTCATGCGTTATATCGTAATAGTATATAACGTTATACGCTATATCGTAACAGTATATAACGTTACACGCTATATCGCAATACTATATAACGTTATACGTTATATCGTAATAGTATATGACGTTATACGTTATATCGTAATACTACATAACGTCATACGTTATATCGTAATAGTATATAACGTTAAACGTTATATCGTAATACTACATAACGTCATACATTATGTCGTAATAGTATATGACGTTATACGCTATATCGATATAATATATAACGTTATACGTTATATCGTTATCGTATAAAACGTTATACGCTATATCGTAATAGTATATAACGTTACACGCTATATCGTAATACTATATAACGTTATACGCTATATCGTAATACTACATAACGTCATACGTTATTTCGTAATGTTATATAACGTTATACGTTATATCGTAATAGTATATAACGTTACACGCTATATCGTAATACTATATAACGTCATACGTTATATCGTAATACTACATAACGTTATACGTTATATCGTTACAGCATATAAAGTTATACGTTATATCGTAATACTACATAACGTCATACGTTATTTCGTAATGTTATATAACGTCATGCGTTATATCGTAATAGTATATAACGTTATACGCTATATCGTAACAGTATATAACGTTACACGCTATATCGTAATACTATATAACGTTATACGTTATATCGTAATAGTATATGACGTTATACGTTATATCGTAATACTACATAACGTCATACGTTATATCGTAATAGTATATAACGTTAAACGTTATATCGTAATACTACATAACGTCATACATTATGTCGTAATAGTATATGACGTTATACGCTATATCGATATAATATATAACGTTATACGTTATATCGTTATCGTATAAAACGTTATACGCTATATCGTAATAGTATATAACGTTACACGCTATATCGTAATACTATATAAGGTTATACGCTATATCGTAATACTACATAACGTCATACGTTATTTCGTAATGTTATATAACGTTATACGTTATATCGTAATAGTATATAACGTTACACGCTATATCGTAATACTATATAACGTCATACGTTATATCGTAATACTACATAACGTTATACGTTATATCGTTACAGCATATAAAGTTATACGTTATATCGTAATACTACATAACGTCATACGTTATTTCGTAATGTTATATAACGTTATACGTTATATCGTAATAGTATATAACGTTACACGCTATATCGTAATACTACATAACGTCATACGTTATTTCGTAATACTACATAACGTCATACCGTATTTCGTAATGTTATATAACGTTATACGTTATATCGTAATAGTATATAACGTTACACGCTATATCGTAATACTACATAACGTCATACGTTATTTCGTAATGTTATATATCGTTACACGCTATATCGTAATACTATATAACGTTATACGTTATATCGTAATAGTATATAACGTTATACGTTATATCGTTATCGTATATAACGTTATACGTTATATCGTTATTGCACATAACGTTATACGTTATATCGTTATTGCACATAACGTTATACGTTATATCGTTATAGCATATAACTTTATACGTTATATCGTAATACTCCATAACGTTATACGCTATATCGTAATACTAAATAACGTTATACGCTATAACGTAATACTATATAACGTTATACGCTATATCGTAGTACTAAATAACGTTATACGCTATAACGTAATAGTATATAAAGTTATATCATAATAGTATATTACGTTATACGTTATATCGTTATAGCATATAACGTTATACGTTATATCGATATAATATATAACGTTGTACGTTATATCGTTATCGTATAAATCGTTATGCGCTATATCGTAATAGTATATAACGTTATACGTTATATCCTAATACTACATAAAGTCATACGTTATATCGTTACAGCATATAAAGTTGTACGTTATATCGTAATACTACATAACGTTATACGCTATATCGTAATACTAAATAACGTTACACGCTATAACGTAATACTATATAACGTTATACGCTATATCGTAGTACTAAATAACGTTATACGCTATAACGTAATAGTATATAAAGTTATATCATAATAGTATATTACGTTATACGTTATATCGTTATAGCATATAACGTTATACGTTATATCGTTATACCATATAACGTTATACGTTATATCGTAATACTACATAACGTCATACGTTATATCGTAATACTACAAAACGTCATACGTTATATCGTAATAGTATATAACGTTATACGTTATATCGTAATAGTATATAACGTTACACGCTATATCGTAATACTATATATCGTTATACGTTATATCGTTATCGTATATAACGTTGCAAGTTATATCGTTATCGTATATAACGTTATACGTTATATCGTTATTGCACATAACGTTATACGTTATATCGTTATAGCATATAACGTTATACGTTATATCGTAATACTCCATAACGTCAAACGTTATATCGTTATAGCATATAACGTTATACGTTATATCGTAATACTACATAACGTCATACGTTATATCGTAATAGTATATAACGTTATACGCTATATCGTAACAGTATATAACGTTACACGCTATATCGTAATACTATATAACGTTATACGTTATATCGTAATAGTATATGACGATATACGTTATATCGATATAATATATAACGTTATACGTTATATCGTTATCGTATAAAACGTTATACGCTATATCGTAATAGTATATATCGTTACACGCTATATCGTAATACTATATAACGTTATACGTTATATCGTAATAGTATATGACGTTATACGTTATATCGATATAATATATAACGTTATACGTTATATCGTTATCGTATAAAACGTTATACGCTATATCGTAATAGTATATATCGTTACACGCTATATCGTAATACTATATAACGTTATACGTTATATCGTAATACTACATAACGTCATGCTTTATATCGTAATAGTATATAACGTTATACGCTATATCGTAACAGTATATAACGTTACACGCTATATCGTAATACTATATAACGTTATACGTTATATCGTAATAGTATATGACGTTATACGTTATATCGTAATACTACATAACGTCATACGTTATATCGTAATAGTATATAACGTTAAACGTTATATCGTAATACTACATAACGTCATACATTATGTCGTAATAGTATATGACGTTATACGCTATATCGATATAATATATAACGTTATACGTTATATCGTTATCGTATAAAACGTTATACGCTATATCGTAATAGTATATAACGTTACACGCTATATAGTAATACTATATAACGTTATACGCTATATCGTAATACTACATAACGTCATACGTTATTTCGTAATGTTATATAACGTTATACGTTATATCGTAATAGTATATAACGTTACACGCTATATCGTAATACTATATAACGTCATACGTTATATCGTAATACTACATAACGTTATACGTTATATCGTTACAGCATATAAAGTTATACGTTATATCGTAATACTACATAACGTCATACGTTATTTCGTAATGTTATATAACGTTATACGTTATATCGTAATAGTATATAACGTTACACGCTATATCGTAATACTACATAACGTCATACGTTATTTCGTAATACTACATAACGTCATACGTTATTTCGTAATGTTATATAACGTTATACGTTATATCGTCATAGTATATAACGTTACACGCTATATCGTAATACTACATAACGTCATACGTTATTTCGTAATGTTATATATCGTTACACGCTATATCGTAATACTATATAACGTTATACGTTATATCGTAATAGTATATGACGTTATACGTTACATCGATATAATATATAACGTTATACGTTATATCGTTATCGTATTAAACGTTATACGCTATATCGTAATAGTATATATCGTTACACGCTATATCGTAATACTATATAACGTTATACGTTATTTCGTAATACTACATAACGTCATACGTTATATCGTAATAGTATATAACGTTATACGCTATATCGTAACAGTATATAACGTTACACGCTATATCGTAATACTATATAACGTTATACGTTATATCGTAATAGTATATAACGTTAAACGTTATATCGTAATACTACATAACGTCATACATTATGTCGTAATAGTATATGACGTTATACGTTATATCGATATAATATATAACGTTATACGTTATATCGTTATAGTATATAACGTTATACGTTATATCGTTATACCATATAACGTTATACGTTATATCGTAATACTACATAACGTCATACGTTATATCGTAATACTACAAAACGTCATACGTTATATCGTAATAGTATATAACGTTATACGTTATATCGTAATAGTATATAACGTTACACGCTATATCGTAATACTATATAACGTTATACGTTATATCGTTATCGTATATAACGTTGCAAGTTATATCGTTATCGTATATAACGTTATACGTTATATCGTTATTGCACATAACGTTATACGTTATATCGTTATAGCATATAACGTTATACGTTATATCGTAATACTCCATAACGTCAAACGTTATATCGTTATAGCATATAACGTTATACGTTATATCGTAATACTACATAACGTCATACGTTATATCGTAATAGTATATAACGTTATACGCTATATCGTAACAGTATATGACGTTATACGCTATATCGATATAATATATAACGTTATACGTTATATCGTTATCGTATTAAACGTTATACGCTATATCGTAATAGTATATATCGTTACACGCTATATCGTAATACTATATAACGTTATACGTTATTTCGTAATACTACATAACGTCATACGTTATATCGTAATAGTATATAACGTTATACGCTATATCGTAACAGTATATAACGTTACACGCTATATCGTAATACTATATAACGTTATACGTTATATCGTAATAGTATATGACGTTATACGCTATATCGATATAATATATAACGTTATACGTTATATCGTTATCGTATTAAACGTTATACGCTATATCGTAATAGTATATATCGTAACACGCTATATCGTAATACTATATAACGTTATACGTTATTTCGTAATACTACATAACGTCATACGTTATATCGTAATAGTATATAACGTTATACGCTATATCGTAACAGTATATAACGTTACACGCTATATCGTAATACTCCATAACGTCAAACGTTATATCGTTATAGCATATAACGTTATACGTTATATCGTCATACTACATAACGTCATACGTTATATCGTAATAGTATATAACGTTATACGCTATATCGTAACAGTATATAACGTTACACGCTATATCGTAATACTATATAACGTTATACGTTATATCGTAATAGTATATGACGATATACGTTATATCGATATAATATATAACGTTATACGTTATATCGTTATCGTATAAAACGTTATACGCTATATCGTAATAGTATATATCGTTACACGCTATATCGTAATACTATATAACGTTATACGTTATATCGTAATAGTATATGACGTTATACGTTATATCGATATAATATATAACGTTATACGTTATATCGTTATCGTATAAAACGTTATACGCTATATCGTAATAGTATATATCGTTACACGCTATATCGTAATACTATATAACGTTATACGTTATATCGTAATACTACATAACGTCATGCGTTATATCGTAATAGTATATAACGTTATACGCTATATCGTAACAGTATATAACGTTACACGCTATATCGTAATACTATATAACGTTATACGTTATATCGTAATAGTATATGACGTTATACGTTATATCGTAATACTACATAACGTCATACGTTATATCGTAATAGTATATAACGTTAAACGTTATATCGTAATACTACATAACGTCATACATTATGTCGTAATAGTATATGACGTTATACGCTATATCGATATAATATATAACGTTATACGTTATATCGTTATCGTATAAAACGTTATACGCTATATCGTAATAGTATATAACGTTACACGCTATATCGTAATACTATATAACGTTATACGCTATATCGTAATACTACATAACGTCATACGTTATTTCGTAATGTTATATAACGTCATACGTTATATCGTAATAGTATATAACGTTACACGCTATATCGTAATACTATATAACGTCATACGTTATATCGTAATACTACATAACGTTATACGTTATATCGTTACAGCATATAAAGTTATACGTTATATCGTAATACTACATAACGTCATACGTTATTTCGTAATGTTATATAACGTTATACGTTATATCGTAATAGTATATAACGTTACACGCTATATCGTAATACTACATAACGTCACACGTTATTTCGTAATACTACATAACGTCATACGTTATTTCGTAATGTTATATAACGTTATACGTTATATCGTCATAGTATATAACGTTACACGCTATATCGTAATACTACATAACGTCATACGTTATTTCGTAATGTTATATATCGTTACACGCTATATCGTAATACTATATAACGTTATACGTTATATCGTAATAGTATATGACGTTATACGTTATATCGATATAATATATAACGTTATACGTTATATCGTTATCGTATTAAACGTTATACGCTATATCGTAATAGTATATATCGTTACACGCTATATCGTAATACTATATAACGTTATACGTTATTTCGTAATACTACATAACGTCATACGTTATATCGTAATAGTATATAACGTTATACGCTATATCGTAACAGTATATAACGTTACACGCTATATCGTAATACTATATAACGTTATACGTTATATCGTAATAGTATATAACGTTAAACGTTATATCGTAATACTACATAACGTCATACATTATGTCGTAATAGTATATGACGTTATACGTTATATCGATATAATATATAACGTTATACGTTATATCGTTATAGTATATAACGTTACACGCTATATCGTAATACTATATAACGTTATACGTTATATCGTTATCGTATATAACGTTGCAAGTTATATCGTTATCGTATATAACGTTATACGTTATATCGTTATTGCACATAACGTTATACGTTATATCGTTATAGCATATAACGTTATACGTTATATCGTAATACTCCATAACGTCAAACGTTATATCGTTATAGCATATAACGTTATACGTTATATCGTAATACTACATAACGTCATACGTTATATCGTAATAGTATATAACGTTATACGCTATATCGTAACAGTATATGATGTTATACGCTATATCGATATAATATATAACGTTATACGTTATATCGTTATCGTATTAAACGTTATACGCTATATCGTAATAGTATATATCGTTACACGCTATATCGTAATACTATATAACGTTATACGTTATTTCGTAATACTACATAACGTCATACGTTATATCGTAATAGTATATAACGTTATACGCTATATCGTAACAGTATATAACGTTACACGCTATATCGTAATACTATATAACGTTATACGTTATATCGTAATAGTATATGACGTTATACGCTATATCGATATAATGTATAACGTTATACGTTATATCGTTATCGTATTAAACGTTATACGCTATATCGTAATAGTATATATCGTAACACGCTATATCGTAATACTATATAACGTTATACGTTATTTCGTAATACTACATAACGTCATACGTTATATCGTAATAGTATATAACGTTATACGCTATATCGTAACAGTATATAACGTTACACGCTATATCGTAATACTATATAACGTTATACGTTATATCGTAATAGTATATAACGTTAAACGTTATATCATAATACTACATAACGTCATACATTATGTCGTAATAGTATATGACGTTATACGTTATATCGATATAATATATAACGTTATACGTTATATCGTTATAGTATATAACGTTATACGTTATATCGTTATACCATATAACGTTATACGTTATATCGTAATAGTATATAACGTTATACGTTATATCGTTATCGTATATAACGTTACACGCTATATCGTAATACTATATAACGTTATACGTTAAATCGTAATAGTATATGACGATATACGTTATATCGATATAATATATAACGTTATACGTTATATCGTTATCGTATAAAACGTTATACGCTATATCGTAATAGTATATAACGATACACGCTATATCGTAATACTATATAACGTTATACGCTATATCGTAATACTACATAACGTCATACGTTATTTCGTAATGTTATATAACGTTATACGTTATATCGTAATAGTATATAACGTTACACGCTATATCGTAATACTATATAACGTCATACGTTATATCGTAATACTACATAACGTTATACGTTATATCGTTACAGCATATAAAGTTATACGTTATATCGTAATACTACATAACGTCATACGTTATTTCGTAATGTTATATAACGTTATACGTTATATCGTAATAGTATATAACGTTACACTCTATATCGTAATACTACATAACGTCACACGTTATTTCGTAATGTTATATATCGTTACACGCTATATCGTAATACTATATAACGTTATACGTTATATCGTAATAGTATATGACGTTATACGTTATATCGATATAATATATAACGTTATACGTTATATCGTTATCGTATTAAACGTTATACGCTATATCGTAATAGTATATATCGTTACACGCTATATCGTAATACTATATAACGTTATACGTTATTTCGTAATACTACATAACGTCATACGATATATCGTAATAGTATATAACGTTATACGCTATATCGTAACAGTATATAACGTTACACGCTATATCGTAATACTATATAACGTTATACGTTATATCGTAATAGTATATAACGTTAAACGTTATATCGTAATACTACATAACGTCATACATTATGTCGTAATAGTATATGACGTTATACGTTATATCGATATAATATATAACGTTATACGTTATATCGTTATAGTATATAACGTTATACGTTATATCGTTATACCATATAACGTTATACGTTATATCGTAATACTACATAACGTCATACGTTATATCGTAATACTACAAAACGTCATACGTTATATCGTAATAGTATATAACGTTATACGTTATATCGTAATAGTATATAACGTTACACGCTATATCGTAATACTATATAACGTTATACGTTATATCGTTATCGTATATAACGTTGCAAGTTATATCGTTATCGTATATAACGTTATACGTTATATCGTTATTGCACATAACGTTATACGTTATATCGTTATAGCATATAACGTTATACGTTATATCGTAATACTCCATAACGTCAAACGTTATATCGTTATAGCATATAACGTTATACGTTATATCGTAATACTACATAACGTCATACGTTATATCGTAATAGTATATAACGTTATACGCTATATCGTAACAGTATATAACGTTACACGCTATATCGTAATACTATATAACGTTATACGTTATAACGTAATAGTATATGACGTTATACGTTATATCGATATAATATATAACGTTATACGTTATATCCTTATCGTATAAAACGTTATACGCTATACCGTAATAGTATATATCGTTACACGCTATATCGTAATACTATATAACGTTATACGTTATATCGTAATAGTATATGACGTTATACGCTATATCGATATAATATATAACGTTATACGTTATATCGTTATCGTATTAAACGTTATACGCTATATCGTAATAGTATATATCGTTACACGCTATATCGTAATACTATATAACGTTATACATTATTTCGTAATACTACATAACGTCATACGTTATATCGTAATAGTATATAACGTTATACGCTATATCGTAACAGTATATAACGTTACACGCTATATCGTAATACTATATAACGTTATACGTTATATCGTAATAGAATATAACGTTAAACGTTGTATCGTAATACTACATAACGTCATACATTATGTCGTAATAGTACTTGACGTTATACGTTATATCGATATAATATATAACGTTATACGTTATATCGTTATAGTATATAACGTTATACGTTATATCGTTATACCATATAACGTTATACGTTATATCGTAATAGTATATAACGTTATACGTTATATCGTTATCGTATATAACGTTATACGTTATATCGTTATTGCACATAACGTTATACGTTATATCGTTATTGCACATAACGTTATACGTTATATCGTTATAGCATATAACTTTATACGTGATATCGTAATACTCCATAACGTTATACGCTATATCGTAATACTAAATAACGTTATACGCTATAACGTAATACTATATAACGTTATACGCTATATCGTAGTACTAAATAACGTTATACGCTATAACGTAATAGTATATAAAGTTATATCATAATAGTATATTACGTTATACGTTATATCGTTATAGCATATAACGTTATACGTTATATCGATATAATATATAACGTTGTACGTTATATCGTTATCGTATAAATCGTTATGCGCTATATCGTAATAGTATATAACGTTATACGTTATATCGTAATAGTATATAACGTCATACGTTATATCGTAATAGTATATAACGTTATACGTTATATCCTAATACTACATAAAGTCATACGTTATATCGTTACAGCATATAAAGTTGTACGTTATATCGTAATACTACATAACGTTATACGCTATATCGTAATACTAAATAACGTTATACGCTATAACGTAATACTATATAACGTTATACGCTATATCGTAGTACTAAATAACGTTATACGCTATAACGTAATAGTATATAAAGTTATATCATAATAGTATATTACGTTATACGTTATATCGTTATAGCATATAACGTTATACGTTATATCGTTATACCATATAACGTTATACGTTATATCGTAATACTACATAACGTCATACGTTATATCGTAATACTACAAAACGTCATACGTTATATCGTAATAGTATATAACGTTATACGTTATATCGTAATAGTATATAACGTTACACGCTATATCGTAATACTATATATCGTTATACGTTATATCGTTATCGTATATAACGTTGCAAGTTATATCGTTATCGTATATAACGTTATACGTTATATCGTTATTGCACATAACGTTATACGTTATATCGTTATAGCATATAACGTTATACGTTATATCGTAATACTCCATAACGTCAAACGTTATATCGCTATAGCATATAACGTTATACGTTATATCGTAATACTACATAACGTCATACGTTATATCGTAATAGTATATAACGTTATACGCTATATCGTAGCAGTATATAACGTTACACGCTATATCGTAATACTATATAACGTTATACGTTATATCGTAATAGTATATGACGTTATACGTTATATCGATATAATATATAACGTTATACGTTATATCGTTATCGTATAAAACGTTATACGCTATATCGTAATAGTATATATCGTTACACGCTATATCGTAATACTATATAACGTTATACGTTATATCGTAATAGTATATGACGTTATACGTTATATCGATATAATACATAACGTTATACGTTATATCGTTATCGTATAAAACGTTATACGCTATATCGTAATAGTATATATCGTTACACGCTATATCGTAATACTATATAACGTTATACGTTATATCGTAATACTACATAACGTCATGCGTTATATCGTAATAGTATATAACGTTATACGCTATATCGTAACAGTATATAACGTTACACGCTATATCGTAATACTATATAACGTTATATGTTATATCGTAATAGTATATGACGTTATACGTTATATCGTAATACTACATAACGTCATACGTTATATCGTAATAGTATATAACGTTAAACGTTATATCGTAATACTACATAACGTCATACATTATGTCGTAATAGTATATGACGTTATACGCTATATCGATGTAATATATAACGTTATACGTTATATCGTTATCGTATAAAACGTTATACGCTATATCGTAATAGTATATAACGTTACACGCTATATCGTAATACTATATAACGTTATACGCTATATCGTAATACTACATAACGTCATACGTTATTTCGTAATGTTATATAACGTTATACGTTATATCGTAATAGTATATAACGTTACACGCTATATCCTAATACTATATAACGTCATACGTTATATCGTAATACTACATAACGTTATACGTTATATCGTTACAGCATATAAAGTTATACGTTATATCGTAATACTACATAACGTCATACGTTATTTCGTAATGTTATATAACGTTATACGTTATATCGTAATAGTATATAACGTTACACGCTATATCGTAATACTACATAACGTCATACGTTATTTCGTAATACTACATAACGTCATACGTTATTTCGTAATGTTATATAACGTTATACGTTATATCGTAATAGTATATAACGTTACACGCTATATCGTAATACTACATAACGTCATACGTTATTTCGTAATGTTATATATCGTTACACGCTATATCGTAATACTATATAACGTTATACGTTATATCGTAATAGTATATGACGTTATACGTTATATCGATATAATATATAACGTTATACGTTATATCGTTATCGTATTAAACGTTATACGCTATATCGTAATAGTATATATCGTTACACGCTATATCGTAATACTATATAACGTTATACGTTATTTCGCAATACTACATAACGTCATACGTTATATCGTAATAGTATATAACGTTATACGCTATATCGTAACAGTATATAACGTTACACGCTATATCGTAATACTATATAACGTTATACGTTATATCGTAATAGTATATAACGTTAAACGTTATATCGTAATACTACATAACGTCATACATTATGTCGTAATAGTATATGACGTTATACGTTATATCGATATAATATATAACGTTATACGTTATATCGTTATAGTATATAACGTCAAACGTTATATCATTATAGCATATAACGTTATAAGTTATATCTTAATACTACATAACGTCATACGTTATATCGTAATAGTATATAACGTTATACGTTATATCGTAATACTACATAAAGTCATACGTTATATCGTTACAGCATATAAAGTTATACGTTATATCGTAACACTACATAACGTTATACGCTATATCGTAATACTAAATAACGTTATACGCTATAACGTAATACTATATAACGTTATACGCTATATCGTAGTACTAAATAACGTTATACGCTATAACGTAATAGTATATAAAGTTATATCATAATAGTATATTACGTCATACGTTATATCGTTATAGTATATAACGTTATACGTTATATCGTAATAGTATATAACGTTACACGCTAGATCGTAATACTATATAACGTTATACGTTATATCGTTATCGTATATAACGTTGCAAGTTATATCGTTATCGTATATAACGTTATACGTTATATCGTTATTGCACATAACGTTATACGTTATATCGTTATAGCATATAACGTTATACGTTATATCGTAATACTCCATAACGTCAAACGTTATATCGTTATAGCATATAACGTTATACGTTATATCGTAATACTACATAACGTCATACGTTATATCGTAATAGTATATAACGTTATACGCTATATCGTAACAGTATATAACGTTACACGCTATATCGTAATACTATATAACGTTATACGTTATATCGTAATAGTATATGACGTTATACGTTATATCGATATAATATATAACGTTATACGTTATATCGTAATACTACATAACGTCATACGTTATATCGTAATACTACAAAACGTCATACGTTATATCGTAATAGTATATAACTTTATACGTTATATCGTAATAGTATATAACGTTACACGCTATATCGTAATACTATATAACGTTATACGTTATATCGTTATCGTATATAACGTTGCAAGTTATATCGTTATCGTATATAACGTTATACGTTATATCGTTATTGCACATAACGTTATACGTTATATCGTTATAGCATATAACGTTATACGTTATATCGTAATACTCCATAACGTCAAACGTTATATCGCTATAGCATATAACGTTATACGTTATATCGTAATACTACATAACGTCATACGTTATATCGTAATAGTATATAACGTTATACGCTATATCGTAACAGTATATAACGTTACACGCTGTATCGTAATACTATATAACGTTATACGTTATATCGTAATAGTATATGACGTTATACGTTATATCGATATAATATATAACGTTATTCGTTATATCGTTATCGTATAAAACGTTATACGCTATATCGTAATAGTATATATCGTTACACGCTATATCGTAATACTATATAACGTTATACGTTATATCGTAATAGTATATGACGTTATACGTTATATCGATATAATATATAGCGTTATACGTTATATCGTTATCGTATAAAACGTCATACGCTATATCGTAATAGTATATATCGTTACACGCTATATCGTAATACTATATAACGTTATACGTTATATCGTAATACTACATAACGTCATGCGTTATATCGTAATAGTATATAACGTTATACGCTATATCGTAACAGTATATAACGTTACACGCTATATCGCAATACTATATAACGTTATACGTTATATCGTAATAGTATATGACGTTATACGTTATATCGTAATACTACATAACGTCATACGTTATATCGTAATAGTATATAACGTTAAACGTTATATCGTAATACTACATAACGTCATACATTATGTCGTAATAGTATATGACGTTATACGCTATATCGATATAATATATAACGTTATACGTTATATCGTTATCGTATAAAACGTTATACGCTATATCGTAATAGTATATAACGTTACACGCTATATCGTAATACTATATAACGTTATACGCTATATCGTAATACTACATAACGTCATACGTTATTTCGTAATGTTATATAACGTTATACGTTATATCGTAATAGTATATAACGTTACACGCTATATCGTAATACTATATAACGTCATACGTTATATCGTAATACTACATAACGTTATACGTTATATCGTTACAGCATATAAAGTTATACGTTATATCGTAATACTACATAACGTCATACGTTATTTCGTAATGTTATATAACGTCATGCGTTATATCGTAATAGTATATAACGTTATACGCTATATCGTAACAGTATATAACGTTACACGCTATATCGTAATACTATATAACGTTATACGTTATATCGTAATAGTATATGACGTTATACGTTATATCGTAATACTACATAACGTCATACGTTATATCGTAATAGTATATAACGTTAAACGTTATATCGTAATACTACATAACGTCATACATTATGTCGTAATAGTATATGACGTTATACGCTATATCGATATAATATATAACGTTATACGTTATATCGTTATCGTATAAAACGTTATACGCTATATCGTAATAGTATATAACGTTACACGCTATATCGTAATACTATATAACGTTATACGCTATATCGTAATACTACATAACGTCATACGTTATTTCGTAATGTTATATAACGTTATACGTTATATCGTAATAGTATATAACGTTACACGCTATATCGTAATACTATATAACGTTATACGTTATATCGTAATAGTATATAACGTTATACGTTATATCGTTATCGTATATAACGTTATACGTTATATCGTTATTGCACATAACGTTATACGTTATATCGTTATTGCACATAACGTTATACGTTATATCGTTATAGCATATAACTTTATACGTTATATCGTAATACTCCATAACGTTATACGCTATATCGTAATACTAAATAACGTTATACGCTATAACGTAATACTATATAACGTTATACGCTATATCGTAGTACTAAATAACGTTATACGCTATAACGTAATAGTATATAAAGTTATATCATAATAGTATATTACGTTATACGTTATATCGTTATAGCATATAACGTTATACGTTATATCGATATAATATATAACGTTGTACGTTATATCGTTATCGTATAAATCGTTATGCGCTATATCGTAATAGTATATAACGTTATACGTTATATCCTAATACTACATAAAGTCATACGTTATATCGTTACAGCATATAAAGTTGTACGTTATATCGTAATACTACATAACGTTATACGCTATATCGTAATACTAAATAACGTTACACGCTATAACGTAATACTATATAACGTTATACGCTATATCGTAGTACTAAATAACGTTATACGCTATAACGTAATAGTATATAAAGTTATATCATAATAGTATATTACGTTATACGTTATATCGTTATAGCATATAACGTTATACGTTATATCGTTATACCATATAACGTTATACGTTATATCGTTATTGCACATAACGTTATACGTTATATCGTAATAGTATATGACGTTATACGTTATATCGATATAATACATAACGTTATACGTTATATCGTTATCGTATAAAACGTTATACGCTATATCGTAATAGTATATATCGTTACACGCTATATCGTAATACTATATAACGTTATACGTTATATCGTAATACTACATAACGTCATGCGTTATATCGTAATAGTATATAACGTTATACGCTATATCGTAACAGTATATAACGTTACACGCTATATCGTAATACTATATAACGTTATATGTTATATCGTAATAGTATATGACGTTATACGTTATATCGTAATACTACATAACGTCATACGTTATATCGTAATAGTATATAACGTTAAACGTTATATCGTAATACTACATAACGTCATACATTATGTCGTAATAGTATATGACGTTATACGCTATATCGATGTAATATATAACGTTATACGTTATATCGTTATCGTATAAAACGTTATACGCTATATCGTAATAGTATATAACGTTACACGCTATATCGTAATACTATATAACGTTATACGCTATATCGTAATACTACATAACGTCATACGTTATTTCGTAATGTTATATAACGTTATACGTTATATCGTAATAGTATATAACGTTACACGCTATATCCTAATACTATATAACGTCATACGTTATATCGTAATACTACATAACGTTATACGTTATATCGTTACAGCATATAAAGTTATACGTTATATCGTAATACTACATAACGTCATACGTTATTTCGTAATGTTATATAACGTTATACGTTATATCGTAATAGTATATAACGTTACACGCTATATCGTAATACTACATAACGTCATACGTTATTTCGTAATACTACATAACGTCATACGTTATTTCGTAATGTTATATAACGTTATACGTTATATCGTAATAGTATATAACGTTACACGCTATATCGTAATACTACATAACGTCATACGTTATTTCGTAATGTTATATATCGTTACACGCTATATCGTAATACTATATAACGTTATACGTTATATCGTAATAGTATATGACGTTATACGTTATATCGATATAATATATAACGTTATACGTTATATCGTTATCGTATTAAACGTTATACGCTATATCGTAATAGTATATATCGTTACACGCTATATCGTAATACTATATAACGTTATACGTTATTTCGCAATACTACATAACGTCATACGTTATATCGTAATAGTATATAACGTTATACGCTATATCGTAACAGTATATAACGTTACACGCTATATCGTAATACTATATAACGTTATACGTTATATCGTAATAGTATATAACGTTAAACGTTATATCGTAATACTACATAACGTCATACATTATGTCGTAATAGTATATGACGTTATACGTTATATCGATATAATATATAACGTTATACGTTATATCGTTATAGTATATAACGTTATACGTTATATCGTTATACCATATAACGTTATACGTTATATCGTAATACTACATAACGTCATATGTTATATCGTAATACTACAAAACGTCATACGTTATATCGTAATAGTATATAACGTTATACGTTATATCGTAATAGTATATAACGTTACACGCTATATCGTAATACTATATAACGTTATACGTTATATCGTTATCGTATATAACGTTGCAAGTTATATCGTTATCGTATATAACGTTATACGTTATATCGTTATTGCACATAACGTTATACGTTATATCGTTATAGCATATAACGTTATACGTTATATCGTAATACTCCATAACGTCAAACGTTATATCGTTATAGCATATAACGTTATACGTTATATCGTAATACTACATAACGTCATACGTTATATCGTAATAGTATATAACGTTATACGCTATATCGTAACAGTATATAACGTTACACGCTATATCGTAATACTATATAACGTTATACGTTATAACGTAATAGTATATGACGTTATACGTTATATCGATATAATATATAACGTTATACGTTATATCCTTATCGTATAAAACGTTATACGCTATACCGTAATAGTATATATCGTTACACGCTATATCGTAATACTATATAACGTTATACGTTATATCGTTATACTCCATAACGTCAAACGTTATATCATTATAGCATATAACGTTATAAGTTATATCTTAATACTACATAACGTCATACGTTATATCGTAATAGTATATAACGTTATACGTTATATCGTAATACTACATAAAGTCATACGTTATATCGTTACAGCATATAAAGTTATACGTTATATCGTAACACTACATAACGTTATACGCTATATCGTAATACTAAATAACGTTATACGCTATAACGTAATACTATATAACGTTATACGCTATATCGTAGTACTAAATAACGTTATACGCTATAACGTAATAGTATATAAAGTTATATCATAATAGTATATTACGTCATACGTTATATCGTTATAGTATATAACGTTATACGTTATATCGTAATAGTATATAACGTTACACGCTAGATCGTAATACTATATAACGTTATACGTTATATCGTTATCGTATATAACGTTGCAAGTTATATCGTTATCGTATATAACGTTATACGTTATATCGTTATTGCACATAACGTTATACGTTATATCGTTATAGCATATAACGTTATACGTTATATCGTAATACTCCATAACGTCAAACGTTATATCGTTATAGCATATAACGTTATACGTTATATCGTAATACTACATAACGTCATACGTTATATCGTAATAGTATATAACGTTATACGCTATATCGTAACAGTATATAACGTTACACGCTATATCGTAATACTATATAACGTTATACGTTATATCGTAATAGTATATGACGTTATACGTTATATCGATATAATATATAACGTTATACGTTATATCGTAATACTACATAACGTCATACGTTATATCGTAATACTACAAAACGTCATACGTTATATCGTAATAGTATATAACTTTATACGTTATATCGTAATAGTATATAACGTTACACGCTATATCGTAATACTATATAACGTTATACGTTATATCGTTATCGTATATAACGTTGCAAGTTATATCGTTATCGTATATAACGTTATACGTTATATCGTTATTGCACATAACGTTATACGTTATATCGTTATAGCATATAACGTTATACGTTATATCGTAATACTCCATAACGTCAAACGTTATATCGCTATAGCATATAACGTTATACGTTATATCGTAATACTACATAACGTCATACGTTATATCGTAATAGTATATAACGTTATACGCTATATCGTAACAGTATATAACGTTACACGCTGTATCGTAATACTATATAACGTTATACGTTATATCGTAATAGTATATGACGTTATACGTTATATCGATATAATATATAACGTTATTCGTTATATCGTTATCGTATAAAACGTTATACGCTATATCGTAATAGTATATATCGTTACACGCTATATCGTAATACTATATAACGTTATACGTTATATCGTAATAGTATATGACGTTATACGTTATATCGATATAATATATAGCGTTATACGTTATATCGTTATCGTATAAAACGTCATACGCTATATCGTAATAGTATATATCGTTACACGCTATATCGTAATACTATATAACGTTATACGTTATATCGTAATACTACATAACGTCATGCGTTATATCGTAATAGTATATAACGTTATACGCTATATCGTAACAGTATATAACGTTACACGCTATATCGCAATACTATATAACGTTATACGTTATATCGTAATAGTATATGACGTTATACGTTATATCGTAATACTACATAACGTCATACGTTATATCGTAATAGTATATAACGTTAAACGTTATATCGTAATACTACATAACGTCATACATTATGTCGTAATAGTATATGACGTTATACGCTATATCGATATAATATATAACGTTATACGTTATATCGTTATCGTATAAAACGTTATACGCTATATCGTAATAGTATATAACGTTACACGCTATATCGTAATACTATATAACGTTATACGCTATATCGTAATACTACATAACGTCATACGTTATTTCGTAATGTTATATAACGTTATACGTTATATCGTAATAGTATATAACGTTACACGCTATATCGTAATACTATATAACGTCATACGTTATATCGTAATACTACATAACGTTATACGTTATATCGTTACAGCATATAAAGTTATACGTTATATCGTAATACTACATAACGTCATACGTTATTTCGTAATGTTATATAACGTCATGCGTTATATCGTAATAGTATATAACGTTATACGCTATATCGTAACAGTATATAACGTTACACGCTATATCGTAATACTATATAACGTTATACGTTATATCGTAATAGTATATGACGTTATACGTTATATCGTAATACTACATAACGTCATACGTTATATCGTAATAGTATATAACGTTAAACGTTATATCGTAATACTACATAACGTCATACATTATGTCGTAATAGTATATGACGTTATACGCTATATCGATATAATATATAACGTTATACGTTATATCGTTATCGTATAAAACGTTATACGCTATATCGTAATAGTATATAACGTTACACGCTATATCGTAATACTATATAACGTTATACGCTATATCGTAATACTACATAACGTCATACGTTATTTCGTAATGTTATATAACGTTATACGTTATATCGTAATAGTATATAACGTTACACGCTATATCGTAATACTATATAACGTCATACGTTATATCGTAATACTACATAACGTTATACGTTATATCGTTACAGCATATAAAGTTATACGTTATATCGTAATACTACATAACGTCATACGTTATTTCGTAATGTTATATAACGTTATACGTTATATCGTAATAGTATATAACGTTACACGCTATATCGTAATACTACATAACGTCATACGTTATTTCGTAATACTACATAACGTCATACCGTATTTCGTAATGTTATATAACGTTATACGTTATATCGTAATAGTATATAACGTTACACGCTATATCGTAATACTACATAACGTCATACGTTATTTCGTAATGTTATATATCGTTACACGCTATATCGTAATACTATATAACGTTATACGTTATATCGTAATAGTATATAACGTTATACGTTATATCGTTATCGTATATAACGTTATACGTTATATCGTTATTGCACATAACGTTATACGTTATATCGTTATTGCACATAACGTTATACGTTATATCGTTATAGCATATAACTTTATACGTTATATCGTAATACTCCATAACGTTATACGCTATATCGTAATACTAAATAACGTTATACGCTATAACGTAATA
This sequence comes from Bombus affinis, assembly GCF_024516045.1. Classification (NCBI taxonomy): domain Eukaryota; kingdom Metazoa; phylum Arthropoda; class Insecta; order Hymenoptera; family Apidae; genus Bombus; species Bombus affinis. The sequence continues at coordinate 57,276 of NW_026109096.1, forward strand.
CTATATAACGTTATACGCTATATCGTAGTACTAAATAACGTTATACGCTATAACGTAATAGTATATAAAGTTATATCATAATAGTATATTACGTTATACGTTATATCGTTATAGCATATAACGTTATACGTTATATCGATATAATATATAACGTTGTACGTTATATCGTTATCGTATAAATCGTTATGCGCTATATCGTAATAGTATATAACGTTATACGTTATATCCTAATACTACATAAAGTCATACGTTATATCGTTACAGCATATAAAGTTGTACGTTATATCGTAATACTACATAACGTTATACGCTATATCGTAATACTAAATAACGTTACACGCTATAACGTAATACTATATAACGTTATACGCTATATCGTAGTACTAAATAACGTTATACGCTATAACGTAATAGTATATAAAGTTATATCATAATAGTATATTACGTTATACGTTATATCGTTATAGCATATAACGTTATACGTTATATCGTTATACCATATAACGTTATACGTTATATCGTAATACTACATAACGTCATACGTTATATCGTAATACTACAAAACGTCATACGTTATATCGTAATAGTATATAACGTTATACGTTATATCGTAATAGTATATAACGTTACACGCTATATCGTAATACTATATATCGTTATACGTTATATCGTTATCGTATATAACGTTGCAAGTTATATCGTTATCGTATATAACGTTATACGTTATATCGTTATTGCACATAACGTTATACGTTATATCGTTATAGCATATAACGTTATACGTTATATCGTAATACTCCATAACGTCAAACGTTATATCGTTATAGCATATAACGTTATACGTTATATCGTAATACTACATAACGTCATACGTTATATCGTAATAGTATATAACGTTATACGCTATATCGTAACAGTATATAACGTTACACGCTATATCGTAATACTATATAACGTTATACGTTATATCGTAATAGTATATGACGATATACGTTATATCGATATAATATATAACGTTATACGTTATATCGTTATCGTATAAAACGTTATACGCTATATCGTAATAGTATATATCGTTACACGCTATATCGTAATACCATATAACGTTATACGTTATATCGTAATACTACATAACGTCATACGTTATATCGTAATACTACAAAACGTCATACGTTATATCGTAATAGTATATAACGTTATACGTTATATCGTAATAGTATATAACGTTACACGCTATATCGTAATACTATATATCGTTATACGTTATATCGTTATCGTATATAACGTTGCAAGTTATATCGTTATCGTATATAACGTTATACGTTATATCGTTATTGCACATAACGTTATACGTTATATCGTTATAGCATATAACGTTATACGTTATATCGTAATACTACATAACGTCATACGTTATATCGTAATAGTATATAACGTTAAACGTTATATCGTAATACTACATAACGTCATACATTATGTCGTAATAGTATATGACGTTATACGCTATATCGATATAATATATAACGTTATACGTTATATCGTTATCGTATAAAACGTTATACGCTATATCGTAATAGTATATAACGTTACACGCTATATAGTAATACTATATAACGTTATACGCTATATCGTAATACTACATAACGTCATACGTTATTTCGTAATGTTATATAACGATATACGTTATATCGTAATAGTATATAACGTTACACGCTATATCGTAATACTATATAACGTCATACGTTATATCGTAATACTACATAACGTTATACGTTATATCGTTACAGCATATAAAGTTATACGTTATATCGTAATACTACATAACGTCATACGTTATTTCGTAATGTTATATAACGTTATACGTTATATCGTAATAGTATATAACGTTACACGCTATATCGTAATACTACATAACGTCATACGTTATTTCGTAATACTACATAACGTCATACGTTATTTCGTAATGTTATATAACGTTATACGTTATATCGTCATAGTATATAACGTTACACGCTATATCGTAATACTACATAACGTCATACGTTATTTCGTAATGTTATATATCGTTACACGCTATATCGTAATACTATATAACGTTATACGTTATATCGTAATAGTATATGACGTTATACGTTATATCGATATAATATATAACGTTATACGTTATATCGTTATCGTATTAAACGTTATACGCTATATCGTAATAGTATATATCGTTACACGCTATATCGTAATACTATATAACGTTATACGTTATTTCGTAATACTACATAACGTCATACGTTATATCGTAATAGTATATAACGTTATACGCTATATCGTAACAGTATATAACGTTACACGCTATATCGTAATACTATATAACGTTATACGTTATATCGTAATAGTATATAACGTTAAACGTTATATCGTTATACTACATAACGTCATACATTATGTCGTAATAGTATATGACGTTATACGTTATATCGATATAATATATAACGTTATACGTTATATCGTTATAGTATATAACGTTATACGTTATATCGTTATACCATATAACGTTATACGTTATATCGTAATACTACATAACGTCATACGTTATATCGTAATACTACAAAACGTCATACGTTATATCGTAATAGTATATAACGTTATACGTTATATCGTAATAGTATATAACGTTACACGCTATATCGTAATACTATATAACGTTATACGTTATATCGTTATCGTATATAACGTTGCAAGTTATATCGTTATCGTATATAACGTTATACGTTATATCGTTATTGCACATAACGTTATACGTTATATCGTTATAGCATATAACGTTATACGTTATATCGTAATACTCCATAACGTCAAACGTTATATCGTTATAGCATATAACGTTATACGTTATATCGTAATACTACATAACGTCATACGTTATATCGTAATAGTATATAACGTTATACGCTATATCGTAACAGTATATGACGTTATACGCTATATCGATATAATATATAACGTTATACGTTATATCGTTATCGTATTAAACGTTATACGCTATATCGTAATAGTATATATCGTTACACGCTATATCGTAATACTATATAACGTTATACGTTATTTCGTAATACTACATAACGTCATACGTTATATCGTAATAGTATATAACGTTATACGCTATATCGTAACAGTATATAACGTTACACGCTATATCGTAATACTATATAACGTTATACGTTATATCGTAATAGTATATGACGTTATACGCTATATCGATATAATATATAACGTTATACGTTATATCGTTATCGTATTAAACGTTATACGCTATATCGTAATAGTATATATCGTAACACGCTATATCGTAATACTATATAACGTTATACGTTATTTCGTAATACTACATAACGTCATACGTTATATCGTAATAGTATATAACGTTATACGCTATATCGTAACAGTATATAACGTTACACGCTATATCGTAATACTCCATAACGTCAAACGTTATATCGTTATAGCATATAACGTTATACGTTATATCGTCATACTACATAACGTCATACGTTATATCGTAATAGTATATAACGTTATACGCTATATCGTAACAGTATATAACGTTACACGCTATATCGTAATACTATATAACGTTATACGTTATATCGTAATAGTATATGACGATATACGTTATATCGATATAATATATAACGTTATACGTTATATCGTTATCGTATAAAACGTTATACGCTATATCGTAATAGTATATATCGTTACACGCTATATCGTAATACTATATAACGTTATACGTTATATCGTTATAGCATATAACGTTATACGTTATATCGTTATACCATATAACGTTATACGTTATATCGTAATACTACATAACGTCATACGTTATATCGTAATACTACAAAACGTCATACGTTATATCGTAATAGTATATAACGTTATACGTTATATCGTAATAGTATATAACGTTACACGCTATATCGTAATACTATATATCGTTATACGTTATATCGTTATCGTATATAACGTTGCAAGTTATATCGTTATCGTATATAACGTTATACGTTATATCGTTATTGCACATAACGTTATACGTTATATCGTTATAGCATATAACGTTATACGTTATATCGTAATACTCCATAACGTCAAACGTTATATCGTTATAGCATATAACGTTATACGTTATATCGTAATACTACATAACGTCATACGTTATATCGTAATAGTATATAACGTTATACGCTATATCGTAACAGTATATAACGTTACACGCTATATCGTAATACTATATAACGTTATACGTTATATCGTAATAGTATATGACGATATACGTTATATCGATATAATATATAACGTTATACGTTATATCGTTATCGTATAAAACGTTATACGCTATATCGTAATAGTATATATCGTTACACGCTATATCGTAATACCATATAACGTTATACGTTATATCGTAATACTACATAACGTCATACGTTATATCGTAATACTACAAAACGTCATACGTTATATCGTAATAGTATATAACGTTATACGTTATATCGTAATAGTATATAACGTTACACGCTATATCGTAATACTATATATCGTTATACGTTATATCGTTATCGTATATAACGTTGCAAGTTATATCGTTATCGTATATAACGTTATACGTTATATCGTTATTGCACATAACGTTATACGTTATATCGTTATAGCATATAACGTTATACGTTATATCGTAATACTACATAACGTCATACGTTATATCGTAATAGTATATAACGTTAAACGTTATATCGTAATACTACATAACGTCATACATTATGTCGTAATAGTATATGACGTTATACGCTATATCGATATAATATATAACGTTATACGTTATATCGTTATCGTATAAAACGTTATACGCTATATCGTAATAGTATATAACGTTACACGCTATATAGTAATACTATATAACGTTATACGCTATATCGTAATACTACATAACGTCATACGTTATTTCGTAATGTTATATAACGATATACGTTATATCGTAATAGTATATAACGTTACACGCTATATCGTAATACTATATAACGTCATACGTTATATCGTAATACTACATAACGTTATACGTTATATCGTTACAGCATATAAAGTTATACGTTATATCGTAATACTACATAACGTCATACGTTATTTCGTAATGTTATATAACGTTATACGTTATATCGTAATAGTATATAACGTTACACGCTATATCGTAATACTACATAACGTCATACGTTATTTCGTAATACTACATAACGTCATACGTTATTTCGTAATGTTATATAACGTTATACGTTATATCGTCATAGTATATAACGTTACACGCTATATCGTAATACTACATAACGTCATACGTTATTTCGTAATGTTATATATCGTTACACGCTATATCGTAATACTATATAACGTTATACGTTATATCGTAATAGTATATGACGTTATACGTTATATCGATATAATATATAACGTTATACGTTATATCGTTATCGTATTAAACGTTATACGCTATATCGTAATAGTATATATCGTTACACGCTATATCGTAATACTATATAACGTTATACGTTATTTCGTAATACTACATAACGTCATACGTTATATCGTAATAGTATATAACGTTATACGCTATATCGTAACAGTATATAACGTTACACGCTATATCGTAATACTATATAACGTTATACGTTATATCGTAATAGTATATAACGTTAAACGTTATATCGTTATACTACATAACGTCATACATTATGTCGTAATAGTATATGACGTTATACGTTATATCGATATAATATATAACGTTATACGTTATATCGTTATAGTATATAACGTTATACGTTATATCGTTATACCATATAACGTTATACGTTATATCGTAATACTACATAACGTCATACGTTATATCGTAATACTACAAAACGTCATACGTTATATCGTAATAGTATATAACGTTATACGTTATATCGTAATAGTATATAACGTTACACGCTATATCGTAATACTATATAACGTTATACGTTATATCGTTATCGTATATAACGTTGCAAGTTATATCGTTATCGTATATAACGTTATACGTTATATCGTTATTGCACATAACGTTATACGTTATATCGTTATAGCATATAACGTTATACGTTATATCGTAATACTCCATAACGTCAAACGTTATATCGTTATAGCATATAACGTTATACGTTATATCGTAATACTACATAACGTCATACGTTATATCGTAATAGTATATAACGTTATACGCTATATCGTAACAGTATATGACGTTATACGCTATATCGATATAATATATAACGTTATACGTTATATCGTTATCGTATTAAACGTTATACGCTATATCGTAATAGTATATATCGTTACACGCTATATCGTAATACTATATAACGTTATACGTTATTTCGTAATACTACATAACGTCATACGTTATATCGTAATAGTATATAACGTTATACGCTATATCGTAACAGTATATAACGTTACACGCTATATCGTAATACTATATAACGTTATACGTTATATCGTAATAGTATATGACGTTATACGCTATATCGATATAATATATAACGTTATACGTTATATCGTTATCGTATTAAACGTTATACGCTATATCGTAATAGTATATATCGTAACACGCTATATCGTAATACTATATAACGTTATACGTTATTTCGTAATACTACATAACGTCATACGTTATATCGTAATAGTATATAACGTTATACGCTATATCGTAACAGTATATAACGTTACACGCTATATCGTAATACTCCATAACGTCAAACGTTATATCGTTATAGCATATAACGTTATACGTTATATCGTCATACTACATAACGTCATACGTTATATCGTAATAGTATATAACGTTATACGCTATATCGTAACAGTATATAACGTTACACGCTATATCGTAATACTATATAACGTTATACGTTATATCGTAATAGTATATGACGATATACGTTATATCGATATAATATATAACGTTATACGTTATATCGTTATCGTATAAAACGTTATACGCTATATCGTAATAGTATATATCGTTACACGCTATATCGTAATACTATATAACGTTATACGTTATATCGTAATAGTATATGACGTTATACGTTATATCGATATAATATATAACGTTATACGTTATATCGTTATCGTATAAAACGTTATACGCTATATCGTAATAGTATATATCGTTACACGCTATATCGTAATACTATATAACGTTATACGTTATATCGTAATACTACATAACGTCATGCGTTATATCGTAATAGTATATAACGTTATACGCTATATCGTAACAGTATATAACGTTACACGCTATATCGTAATACTATATAACGTTATACGTTATATCGTAATAGTATATGACGTTATACGCTATATCGATATAATATATAACGTTATACGTTATATCGTTATCGTATTAAACGTTATACGCTATATCGTAATAGTATATATCGTAACACGCTATATCGTAATACTATATAACGTTATACGTTATTTCGTAATACTACATAACGTCATACGTTATATCGTAATAGTATATAACGTTATACGCTATATCGTAACAGTATATAACGTTACACGCTATATCGTAATACTCCATAACGTCAAACGTTATATCGTTATAGCATATAACGTTATACGTTATATCGTCATACTACATAACGTCATACGTTATATCGTAATAGTATATAACGTTATACGCTATATCGTAACAGTATATAACGTTACACGCTATATCGTAATACTATATAACGTTATACGTTATATCGTAATAGTATATGACGATATACGTTATATCGATATAATATATAACGTTATACGTTATATCGTTATCGTATAAAACGTTATACGCTATATCGTAATAGTATATATCGTTACACGCTATATCGTAATACTATATAACGTTATACGTTATATCGTAATACTACATAACGTCATGCGTTATATCGTAATAGTATATAACGTTATACGCTATATCGTAACAGTATATAACGTTACACGCTATATCGTAATACTATATAACGTTATACGTTATATCGTAATAGTATATGACGTTATACGTTATATCGTAATACTACATAACGTCATACGTTATATCGTAATAGTATATAACGTTAAACGTTATATCGTAATACTACATAACGTCATACATTATGTCGTAATAGTATATGACGTTATACGCTATATCGATATAATATATAACGTTATACGTTATATCGTTATCGTATAAAACGTTATACGCTATATCGTAATAGTATATAACGTTACACGCTATATCGTAATACTATATAACGTTATACGCTATATCGTAATACTACATAACGTCATACGTTATTTCGTAATGTTATATAACGTTATACGTTATATCGTAATAGTATATAACGTTACACGCTATATCGTAATACTATATAACGTCATACGTTATATCGTAATACTACATAACGTTATACGTTATATCGTTACAGCATATAAAGTTATACGTTATATCGTAATACTACATAACGTCATACGTTATTTCGTAATGTTATATAACGTTATACGTTATATCGTAATAGTATATAACGTTACACGCTATATCGTAATACTACATAACGTCACACGTTATTTCGTAATACTACATAACGTCATACGTTATTTCGTAATGTTATATAACGTTATACGTTATATCGTCATAGTATATAACGTTACACGCTATATCGTAATACTACATAACGTCATACGTTATTTCGTAATGTTATATATCGTTACACGCTATATCGTAATACTATATAACGTTATACGTTATATCGTAATAGTATATGACGTTATACGTTATATCGATATAATATATAACGTTATACGTTATATCGTTATCGTATTAAACGTTATACGCTATATCGTAATAGTATATATCGTTACACGCTATATCGTAATACTATATAACGTTATACGTTATTTCGTAATACTACATAACGTCATACGTTATATCGTAATAGTATATAACGTTATACGCTATATCGTAACAGTATATAACGTTACACGCTATATCGTAATACTATATAACGTTATACGTTATATCGTAATAGTATATAACGTTAAACGTTATATCGTAATACTACATAACGTCATACATTATGTCGTAATAGTATATGACGTTATACGTTATATCGATATAATATATAACGTTATACGTTATATCGTTATAGTATATAACGTTACACGCTATATCGTAATACTATATAACGTTATACGTTATATCGTTATCGTATATAACGTTGCAAGTTATATCGTTATCGTATATAACGTTATACGCTATATCGTAACAGTATATAACGTTACACGCTATATCGTAATACTCCATAACGTCAAACGTTATATCGTTATAGCATATAACGTTATACGTTATATCGTCATACTACATAACGTCATACGTTATATCGTAATAGTATATAACGTTATACGCTATATCGTAACAGTATATAACGTTACACGCTATATCGTAATACTATATAACGTTATACGTTATATCGTAATAGTATATGACGATATACGTTATATCGATATAATATATAACGTTATACGTTATATCGTTATCGTATAAAACGTTATACGCTATATCGTAATAGTATATATCGTTACACGCTATATCGTAATACTATATAACGTTATACGTTATATCGTAATACTACATAACGTCATGCGTTATATCGTAATAGTATATAACGTTATACGCTATATCGTAACAGTATATAACGTTACACGCTATATCGTAATACTATATAACGTTATACGTTATATCGTAATAGTATATGACGTTATACGTTATATCGTAATACTACATAACGTCATACGTTATATCGTAATAGTATATAACGTTAAACGTTATATCGTAATACTACATAACGTCATACATTATGTCGTAATAGTATATGACGTTATACGCTATATCGATATAATATATAACGTTATACGTTATATCGTTATCGTATAAAACGTTATACGCTATATCGTAATAGTATATAACGTTACACGCTATATCGTAATACTATATAACGTTATACGCTATATCGTAATACTACATAACGTCATACGTTATTTCGTAATGTTATATAACGTTATACGTTATATCGTAATAGTATATAACGTTACACGCTATATCGTAATACTATATAACGTCATACGTTATATCGTAATACTACATAACGTTATACGTTATATCGTTACAGCATATAAAGTTATACGTTATATCGTAATACTACATAACGTCATACGTTATTTCGTAATGTTATATAACGTTATACGTTATATCGTAATAGTATATAACGTTACACGCTATATCGTAATACTACATAACGTCACACGTTATTTCGTAATACTACATAACGTCATACGTTATTTCGTAATGTTATATAACGTTATACGTTATATCGTCATAGTATATAACGTTACACGCTATATCGTAATACTACATAACGTCATACGTTATTTCGTAATGTTATATATCGTTACACGCTATATCGTAATACTATATAACGTTATACGTTATATCGTAATAGTATATGACGTTATACGTTATATCGATATAATATATAACGTTATACGTTATATCGTTATCGTATTAAACGTTATACGCTATATCGTAATAGTATATATCGTTACACGCTATATCGTAATACTATATAACGTTATACGTTATTTCGTAATACTACATAACGTCATACGTTATATCGTAATAGTATATAACGTTATACGCTATATCGTAACAGTATATAACGTTACACGCTATATCGTAATACTATATAACGTTATACGTTATATCGTAATAGTATATAACGTTAAACGTTATATCGTAATACTACATAACGTCATACATTATGTCGTAATAGTATATGACGTTATACGTTATATCGATATAATATATAACGTTATACGTTATATCGTTATAGTATATAACGTTACACGCTATATCGTAATACTATATAACGTTATACGTTATATCGTTATCGTATATAACGTTGCAAGTTATATCGTTATCGTATATAACGTTATACGTTATATCGTTATTGCACATAACGTTATACGTTATATCGTTATAGCATATAACGTTATACGTTATATCGTAATACTCCATAACGTCAAACGTTATATCGTTATAGCATATAACGTTATACGTTATATCGTAATACTACATAACGTCATACGTTATATCGTAATAGTATATAACGTTATACGCTATATCGTAACAGTATATGACGTTATACGCTATATCGATATAATATATAACGTTATACGTTATATCGTTATCGTATTAAACGTTATACGCTATATCGTAATAGTATATATCGTTACACGCTATATCGTAATACTATATAACGTTATACGTTATTTCGTAATACTACATAACGTCATACGTTATATCGTAATAGTATATAACGTTATACGCTATATCGTAACAGTATATAACGTTACACGCTATAGCGTAATACTATATAACGTTATACGTTATATCGTAATAGTATATGACGTTATACGCTATATCGATATAATGTATAACGTTATACGTTATATCGTTATCGTATTAAACGTTATACGCTATATCGTAATAGTATATATCGTAACACGCTATATCGTAATACTATATAACGTTATACGTTATTTCGTAATACTACATAACGTCATACGTTATATCGTAATAGTATATAACGTTATACGCTATATCGTAACAGTATATAACGTTACACGCTATATCGTAATACTATATAACGTTAAACGTTATATCGTAATAGTATATAACGTTAAACGTTATATCGTAATACTACATAACGTCATACATTATGTCGTAATAGTATATGACGTTATACGTTATATCGATATAATATATAACGTTATACGTTATATCGTTATAGTATATAACGTTATACGTTATATCGTTATACCATATAACGTTATACGTTATATCGTAATAGTATATAACGTTATACGTTATATCGTTATCGTATATAACGTTACACGCTATATCGTAATACTATATAACGTTATACGTTATATCGTAATAGTATATGACGATATACGTTATATCGATATAATATATAACGTTATACGTTATATCGTTATCGTATAAAACGTTATACGCTATATCGTAATAGTATATAACGTTACACGCTATATCGTAATACTATATAACGTTATACGCTATATCGTAATACTACATAACGTCATACGTTATTTCGTAATGTTATATAACGTTATACGTTATATCGTAATAGTATATAACGTTACACGCTATATCGTAATACTATATAACGTCATACGTTATATCGTAATACTACATAACGTTATACGTTATATCGTTACAGCATATAAAGTTATACGTTATATCGTAATACTACATAACGTCATACGTTATTTCGTAATGTTATATAACGTTATACGTTATATCGTAATAGTATATAACGTTACACTCTATATCGTAATACTACATAACGTCACACGTTATTTCGTAATGTTATATATCGTTACACGCTATATCGTAATACTATATAACGTTATACGTTATATCGTAATAGTATATGACGTTATACGTTATATCGATATAATATATAACGTTATACGTTATATCGTTATCGTATTAAACGTTATACGCTATATCGTAATAGTATATATCGTTACACGCTATATCGTAATACTATATAACGTTATACGTTATTTCGTAATACTACATAACGTCATACGTTATATCGTAATAGTATATAACGTTATACGCTATATCGTAACAGTATATAACGTTACACGCTATATCGTAATACTATATAACGTTATACGTTATATCGTAATAGTATATAACGTTAAACGTTATATCGTAATACTACATAACGTCATACATTATGTCGTAATAGTATATGACGTTATACGTTATATCGATATAATATATAACGTTATACGTTATATCGTTATAGTATATAACGTTATACGTTATATCGTTATACCATATAACGTTATACGTTATATCGTAATACTACATAACGTCATACGTTATATCGTAATACTACAAAACGTCATACGTTATATCGTAATAGTATATAACGTTATACGTTATATCGTAATAGTATATAACGTTACACGCTATATCGTAATACTATATAACGTTATACGTTATATCGTTATCGTATATAACGTTGCAAGTTATATCGTTATCGTATATAACGTTATACGTTATATCGTTATTGCACATAACGTTATACGTTATATCGTTATAGCATATAACGTTATACGTTATATCGTAATACTCCATAACGTCAAACGTTATATCGTTATAGCATATAACGTTATACGTTATATCGTAATACTACATAACGTCATACGTTATATCGTAATAGTATATAACGTTATACGCTATATCGTAACAGTATATAACGTTACACGCTATATCGTAATACTATATAACGTTATACGTTATAACGTAATAGTATATGACGTTATACGTTATATCGATATAATATATAACGTTATACGTTATATCCTTATCGTATAAAACGTTATACGCTATACCGTAATAGTATATATCGTTACACGCTATATCGTAATACTATATAACGTTATACGTTATATCGTAATAGTATATGACGTTATACGCTATATCGATATAATATATAACGTTATACGTTATATCGTTATCGTATTAAACGTTATACGCTATATCGTAATAGTATATATCGTTACACGCTATATCGTAATACTATATAACGTTATACGTTATTTCGTAATACTACATAACGTCATACGTTATATCGTAATAGTATATAACGTTATACGCTATATCGTAACAGTATATAACGTTACACGCTATATCGTAATACTATATAACGTTATACGTTATATCGTAATAGAATATAACGTTAAACGTTGTATCGTAATACTACATAACGTCATACATTATGTCGTAATAGTATTTGACGTTATACGTTATATCGATATAATATATAACGTTATACGTTATATCGTTATAGTATATAACGTTATACGTTATATCGTTATACCATATAACGTTATACGTTATATCGTAATAGTATATAACGTTATACGTTATATCGTTATCGTATATAACGTTATACGTTATATCGTTATTGCACATAACGTTATACGTTATATCGTTATTGCACATAACGTTATACGTTATATCGTTATAGCATATAACTTTATACGTGATATCGTAATACTCCATAACGTTATACGCTATATCGTAATACTAAATAACGTTATACGCTATAACGTAATACTATATAACGTTATACGCTATATCGCAGTACTAAATAACGTTATACGCTATAACGTAATAGTATATAAAGTTATATCATAATAGTATATTACGTTATACGTTATATCGTTATAGCATATAACGTTATACGTTATATCGATATAATATATAACGTTGTACGTTATATCGTTATCGTATAAATCGTTATGCGCTATATCGTAATAGTATATAACGTTATACGTTATATCGTAATAGTATATAACGTCATACGTTATATCGTAATATTATATAACGTTATACGTTATATCCTAATACTACATAAAGTCATACGTTATATCGTTACAGCATATAAAGTTGTACGTTATATCGTAATACTACATAACGTTATACGCTATATCGTAATACTAAATAACGTTATACGCTATAACGTAATACTATATAACGTTATACGCTATATCGTAGTACTAAATAACGTTATACGCTATAACGTAATAGTATATAAAGTTATATCATAATAGTATATTACGTTATACGTTATATCGTTATAGCATATAACGTTATACGTTATATCGTTATACCATATAACGTTATACGTTATATCGTAATACTACATAACGTCATACGTTATATCGTAATACTACAAAACGTCATACGTTATATCGTAATAGTATATAACGTTATACGTTATATCGTAATAGTATATAACGTTACACGCTATATCGTAATACTATATATCGTTATACGTTATATCGTTATCGTATATAACGTTGCAAGTTATATCGTTATCGTATATAACGTTATACGTTATATCGTTATTGCACATAACGTTATACGTTATATCGTTATAGCATATAACGTTATACGTTATATCGTAATACTCCATAACGTCAAACGTTATATCGCTATAGCATATAACGTTATACGTTATATCGTAATACTACATAACGTCATACGTTATATCGTAATAGTATATAACGTTATACGCTATATCGTAACAGTATATAACGTTACACGCTATATCGTAATACTATATAACGTTATACGTTATATCGTAATAGTATATGACGTTATACGTTATATCGATATAATATATAACGTTATACGTTATATCGTTATCGTATAAAACGTTATACGCTATATCGTAATAGTATATATCGTTACACGCTATATCGTAATACTATATAACGTTATACGTTATATCGTAATAGTATATGACGTTATACGTTATATCGATATAATACATAACGTTATACGTTATATCGTTATCGTATAAAACGTTATACGCTATATCGTAATAGTATATATCGTTACACGCTATATCGTAATACTATATAACGTTATACGTTATATCGTAATACTACATAACGTCATGCGTTATATCGTAATAGTATATAACGTTAAACGTTATATCGTAATACTACATAACGTCATACATTATGTCGTAATAGTATATGACGTTATACGCTATATCGATGTAATATATAACGTTATACGTTATATCGTTATCGTATAAAACGTTATACGCTATATCGTAATAGTATATAACGTTACACGCTATATCGTAATACTATATAACGTTATACGCTATATCGTAATACTACATAACGTCATACGTTATTTCGTAATGTTATATAACGTTATACGTTATATCGTAATAGTATATAACGTTACACGCTATATCGTAATACTACATAACGTCATACGTTATTTCGTAATACTACATAACGTCATACGTTATTTCGTAATGTTATATAACGTTATACGTTATATCGTAATAGTATATAACGTTACACGCTATATCGTAATACTACATAACGTCATACGTTATTTCGTAATGTTATATATCGTTACACGCTATATCGTAATACTATATAACGTTATACGTTATATCGTAATAGTATATGACGTTATACGTTATATCGATATAATATATAACGTTATACGTTATATCGTTATCGTATTAAACGTTATACGCTATATCGTAATAGTATATATCGTTACACGCTATATCGTAATACTATATAACGTTATACGTTATTTCGCAATACTACATAACGTCATACGTTATATCGTAATAGTATATAACGTTATACGCTATATCGTAACAGTATATAACGTTACACGCTATATCGTAATACTATATAACGTTATACGTTATATCGTAATAGTATATAACGTTAAACGTTATATCGTAATACTACATAACGTCATACATTATGTCGTAATAGTATATGACGTTATACGTTATATCGATATAATATATAACGATATACGTTATATCGTTATAGTATATAACGTTATACGTTATATCGTTATAGTATATAACGTTATACGTTATATCGTTATACCATATAACGTTATACGTTATATCGTAATACTACAAAACGTCATACGTTATATCGTAATAGTATATAACGTTATACGTTATATCGTAATAGTATATAACGTTACACGCTATATCGTAATACTATATAACGTTATACGTTATATCGTTATCGTATATAACGTTGCAAGTTATATCGTTATCGTATATAACGTTGCAAGTTATATCGTTATCGTATATAACGTTATACGTTATATCGTTATTGCACATAACGTTATACGTTATATCGTTATAGCATATAACGTTATACGTTATATCGTAATACTCCATAACGTCAAACGTTATATCGTTATAGCATATAACGTTATACGTTATATCGTAATACTACATAACGTCATACGTTATATCGTAATAGTATATAACGTTATACGCTATATCGTAACAGTATATAACGTTACACGCTATATCGTAATACTATATAACGTTATACGTTATAACGTAATAGTATATGACGTTATACGTTATATCGATATAATATATAACGTTATACGTTATATCCTTATCGTATAAAACGTTATACGCTATACCGTAATAGTATATATCGTTACACGCTATATCGTAATACTATATAACGTTATACGTTATATCGTTATACTCCATAACGTCAAACGTTATAT
This sequence comes from Bombus affinis, assembly GCF_024516045.1. Classification (NCBI taxonomy): domain Eukaryota; kingdom Metazoa; phylum Arthropoda; class Insecta; order Hymenoptera; family Apidae; genus Bombus; species Bombus affinis. Next base: position 74,551 of record NW_026109096.1, read on the forward strand.
CATTATAGCATATAACGTTATAAGTTATATCTTAATACTACATAACGTCATACGTTATATCGTAATAGTATATAACGTTATACGTTATATCGTAATACTACATAAAGTCATACGTTATATCGTTACAGCATATAAAGTTATACGTTATATCGTAATACTACATAACGTTATACGCTATATCGTAATACTAAATAACGTTATACGCTATAACGTAATACTATATAACGTTATACGCTATATCGTAGTACTAAATAACGTTATACGCTATAACGTAATAGTATATAAAGTTATATCATAATAGTATATTACGTCATACGTTATATCGTTATCGTATATAACGTTATACGTTATATCGTAATAGTATATAACGTTACACGCTAGATCGTAATACTATATAACGTTATACGTTATATCGTTATCGTATATAACGTTGCAAGTTATATCGTTATCGTATATAACGTTATACGTTATATCGTTATTGCACATAACGTTATACGTTATATCGTTATAGCATATAACGTTATACGTTATATCGTAATACTCCATAACGTCAAACGTTATATCGTTATAGCATATAACGTTATACGTTATATCGTAATACTACATAACGTCATACGTTATATCGTAATAGTATATAACGTTATACGCTATATCGTAACAGTATATAACGTTACACGCTATATCGTAATACTATATAACGTTATACGTTATATCGTAATAGTATATGACGTTATACGTTATATCGATATAATATATAACGTTATACGTTATATCGTAATACTACATAACGTCATACGTTATATCGTAATACTACAAAACGTCATACGTTATATCGTAATAGTATATAACTTTATACGTTATATCGTAATAGTATATAACGTTACACGCTATATCGTAATACTATATAACGTTATACGTTATATCGTTATCGTATATAACGTTGCAAGTTATATCGTTATCGTATATAACGTTATACGTTATATCGTTATTGCACATAACGTTATACGTTATATCGTTATAGCATATAACGTTATACGTTATATCGTAATACTCCATAACGTCAAACGTTATATCGTTATAGCATATAACGTTATACGTTATATCGTAATACTACATAACGTCATACGTTATATCGTAATAGTATATAACGTTATACGCTATATCGTAACAGTATATAACGTTACACGCTATATCGTAATACTATATAACGTTATACGTTATAACGTAATAGTATATGACGTTATACGTTATATCGATATAATATATAACGTTATACGTTATATCCTTATCGTATAAAACGATATACGCTATACCGTAATAGTATATATCGTTACACGCTATATCGTAATACTATATAACGTTATACGTTATATCGTAATAGTATATGACGTTATACGTTATATCGATATAATATATAACGTTATACGTTATATCGTTATCGTATTAAACGTTATACGCTATATCGTAATAGTATATATCGTTACACGCTATATCGTAATACTATATAACGTTATACGTTATTTCGTAATACTACATAACGTCATACGTTATATCGTAATATTATATAACGTTATACGCTATATCGTAACAGTATATAACGTTACACGCTATATCGTAAAACTATATAACGTTATACGTTATATCGTAATAGTATATAACGTTAAACGTTATATCGTAATACTACATAACGTCATACATTATGTCGTAATAGTATATGACGTTATACGTTATATCGATATAATATATAACGTTATACGTTATATCGTTATCGTATAAAACGTTATACGCTATATCGTAATTGTATATAACGTTACACGCTATATCGTAATACTATATAACGTTACACGCTATATCGTAATACTATATAACGTTATACGTTATATCGTAATACTACATAACTTCATACGTTATTTCGTAATGGTATATAACGTTATACGTTATATCGTAATAGTATATAACGTTACACGCTATATCGTAATACTATATAACGTTATACGTTATATCGTTATACTCCATAACGTCAAACGTTATATCATTATAGCATATAACGTTATAAGTTATATCTTAATACTACATAACGTCATACGTTATATCGTAATAGTATATAACGTTATACGTTATATCGATATAATATATAACGTCATACCTTATATCGTAATAGTATATAACGTTATACGTTATATCGTAATAGTATATAACGTTATACGTTATATCGTAATAGTATATAACTTTATACGTTATATCGTTATCGTATATAACGTTATACGTTATATCGTTATTGCACATAACGTTATACGTTATATCGTTATAGCATATAACTTTATACGTTATATCGTAATACTCCATGACGTTATACGCTATATCGTAATACTAAATAACGTTATACGCTATAACGTAATACTATATAACGTTATACGCTATATCGTAGTACTAAATAACGTTATACGCTATAACGTAATAGTATATAAAGTTATATCATATTAGTATATTACGTTATACGTTATATCGTTATAGCATATAACGTTATACGTTATATCGATATAATATATAACGTTGTACGTTATATCGTTATCGTATAAATCGTTATGCGCTATATCGTAATAGTATATAACGTTATACGTTATATCGTAATAGTATATAACGTCATACGTTATATCGTAATAGTATATAACGTTATACGTTATATCGTAATACTACATAAAGTCATACGTTATATCGTTACAGCATATAAAGTTATACGTTATATCGTAATACTACATAACGTTATACGTTATATCGTAATACTAAGTAACGTTATACGCTATAACGTAATACTATATAACGTTATACGCTATATCGTAGTACTAAATAACGTTATACGCTATAACGTAATAGTATATAAAGATATATCATAATAGTATATTACGTTATACGTTATATCGTTATAGCATATAACGTTATACGTTATATCGTTATACCACATAACGTTATACGTTATATCGTAATACTACAAAACGTCATACGTTATATCGTAATAGTATATAACGTTATACGTTATATCGTAATAGTATATAACGTTACACGCTATATCGTAATACTATATAACGTTATACGTTATATCGTTATCGTATATAGCGTTGCAAGTTATATCGTTATCGTATATAACGTTATACGTTATATCGTTATTGCACATAACGTTATACGTTATATCGTAATGGTATATAACGATATACGTTATATCGTAATAGTATATTACGTTACACGCTATATCGTAATACTATATAGCGTTATACGTTATATCGTTATACTCCATAACGTCAAACGTTATATCGTAATAGTATATAACGTTATACGTTATATCGTAATAGTATATAACATTATACGTTATATCGTAATACTACATTAAGTCATACGTTATATCGTTATCTTATATAACGTTATACGTTATATCGTTATCGTATATAACGTTATAAGTTATATCGTTATCGTATATAACGTTATACGTTATATCGTAATACTACATAACGTCATACGTTATATCGTAATAGTATATAACGTTATACGTTATATCGTAATAGTATATAACATTATACGTTATATCGTAATACTACATTAAGTCATACGTTATATCGTTATCTTATATAACGTTATACGTTATATCGTTATCGTATATAACGTTATAAGTTATATCGTTATCGTATATAACGTTATACGTTATATCGTTATTGCATATAACGTTATACGTTATATTGTAATACTCCATAACGTCGAACGTTATATCGTTGTAGCATATAACGTTATACGTTATATCGTTATTGCATATAACGTTATACGTTATATCGTTATAGCATATAACGTTATACGTTATATTGTAATACTCCATAACGTCGAACGTTATATCGTTGTAGCATATAACGTTATACGTTATATCGTAATACTACATAACGTCATACGCTATATCGTACTAGTATATAACGTTACACGCTATATCGTAGTACTATATAACGTCATACGTTATATCGTAATACTACATAACGTCATACGTTATATCGTAATATTATATAACGTTATACGTTATATCTCAATAGTATATAACGTTATACCCTATATCGTAATACTATATAACGTTATACGTTATATCTCAATAGTATATAACGTTATACGTTACATCGTAATAGTATGTAACGTTATACGTCATATCGTTATAGTATATAACGTTATACGTTATATCGATATAGTATATAACGTTATACGTTATATCGTTATCGTAAATAACGTTATACGTTATATCGTTATCGTATATAACGTTATACGTTATATCGTAATACTACATAACGTTATACGTCATATCGTTATAGTATATAACGTTATACGTTATACCGTTCTCGTACATAACGTTATACGTTATATCGATATAGTAAATAACGTTATACGATATATAGTAATAGTATATAACGTTATACGTTGTATCGTAATAGTATATAACGTTATACGTTATATCGTAATAGTATATAACGTTATACGTTATATCGATATAGTATATAACGTTATACGTTATATCGTATACTACATAACGTTATACGTCATATCGTTATAGTATATAACGTTATACGTTATATCGTAATACTACATAACGTTATACGTCATATCGTTATAGTATATAACGTTATACGTTATATCGATATAGTATATAACGTTATACGTTATATCGATATAGTATATAACTTTATACGTTATATCGATATAGTATATAACGTTATACGTTATATCGATATAGTATATAACGTTATACGTTATATCGTAATAGCATATAACGTTATACGTTATATCGATATAGTATATAACGTTATACGTTATATCGTTATAGTATATAACGTTATACGTTATATCGTAATAGTATACTACGTTATACGTTATATCGATATCGTATATGACGTTATACGTTATATAGTAATACTACATAACGTTAAACGATATATCGTCATAGTATATAACGTTATACGTTATACCGTTCTCGTACATAACGTTATAAGTTATATCGTAATAGTATATAACGTTATACGTTATATCGATATAGTATATAACGTTATACGTTATATCGTTATAGTATATAACGTTATACGTTATATCGTTATAGTATATAACGTTATACGTTATATCGTAATAGTATATAACGTTATAAGTTATATCGATATAGTATATAATGTTATACGGTATATCGTAATACTACATAACGTTATACGTTATATCGATATAGTATATAACGTTATACGTTATATCGATATAGTATATAACGTTATACGTTATATCGTTTTCGTATATAACGTTATACGTTATATCGATATAGTATATAACGTTATACGTTATATCGTAATAGTATACAACGTTATACGTTATATCGATATAGTATATAACGTTATACGTTATATCGATATAGTATATAACGTTATACGTTATACCGTTATCGTATATAACGTTATACGTTATATCGATATAGTATATAACGTTATACGTTATATCGTTATAGTATATAACGTTATACGTTGTATCGTAATAGTATATAACGTTATACGTTATATCGATATAGTATATAACGTTATACGTTATATCGATATAGTATATAACGTTATACGTTATATCGATACAGTATATAACGTTATACGGTATATCGTAATAGTATATAACGTTATACGTTATATCGATATAGTATATAACGTTATACGTTATATCGATATAGTATATAACGTTATACGTTATATCGTTATAGTATATAACGTTATACGTTATATCGTTATCGTATATAACGTTATACGTTATATCGTATACTACATAACGTTATACGTCATATCGTTATAGTATATAACGTTATACGTTATATCGTAATACTACATAACGTTATACGTCATATCGTTATAGTATATAACGTTATACGTTATATCGATATAGTATATAACGTTATACGTTATGTCGTTATAGTATATAACGATATACGTTATATCGTTATAGTATATAACGTTATACGTTATATCGATATAGTATATAACGTTATACGTTATATCGTTATCGTATATAACGTTATACGTTATATCGTTTTCGTATATAACGTTATACGTTATATCGATATAGTATATAACGTTATACGTTATATCGATATAGTAATTAACGTTATACGATATATATTAATAGTATATAACGTTATACGTTGTATCGTGATAGTATATAACGTTATACGTTATATCGTAATAGTATATAACATTATACGTTATATCGATATAGTATATAACGTTATACGTTATATCGATATAGTATATAACTTTATACGTTATATCGATATAGTATATAACGTTATACGTTATATCGATATAGTATATAACGTTATACGTTATATCGTAATAGCCTATAACGTTATACGTTATATCGATATAGTATATAACGTTATACGTTATATCGTTATAGTATATAACGTTATACGTTATATCGTAATAGTATACTACGTTATACGTTATATCGTTATCGTATATAACGTTATACGTTATATAGTAATACTACATAACGTTAAACGATATATCGTCATAGTATATAACGTTATACGTTATACCGTTCTCGTACATAACGTTATACGTTATATCGTAATAGTATATAACGTTATACGTTATATCGTAATAGTATATAACGTTATACGTTATATCGATATAGTATATAACGTTATACGTTATATCGTTATAGTATATAACGTTATACGTTATATCGTTATAGTATATAACGTTATACGTTATATCGTAATAGTATATAACGTTATACGTTATATCGATATAGTATATAATGTTATACGGTATATCGTAATACTACATAACGTTATACGTTATATCGATATAGTATATAACGTTATACGTTATATCGATATAGTATATAACGTTATACGTTATATCGTTTTCGTATATAACGTTATACGTTATATCGATATAGTATATAACGTTATACGTTATATCGTAATAGTATACAACGTTATACGTTATATCGATATAGTATATAACGTTATACGTTATATCGATATAGTATATAACGTTATACGTTATACCGTTATCGTATATAACGTTATACGTTATATCGATATAGTATATAACGTTATACGTTATATCGATACAGTATATAACGTTATACGTTATATCGTTATAGTATATAACTTCATACGTTATATCTTAATAGTATATAACGTTATACGTTATATCGTAATAGTATATAACGTTATACGTTATATCGTTATAGTATATAACGTCATACGTTTTATCGTAATAGTATATAACGTTATACGTTATATCGATATAGTATATAACGTTATACGTTATATCGATATAGTATATAACGTTATACGTTATATCGTAATAGTATACAACGTTATACGTTATATCGATATAGTATATAACGTTATACGTTATATCGATATAGTATATAACGTTATACGTTATATCGATATAGTATATAACGTTATACGTTATATCGTTATAGTATATAACGTTATACGTTATATCGTAATAGTATATAACGTTATACGTTATATCGATATAGTATATAACGTTATACGTTATATCGATATAGTATATAACGTTATACGTTATATCGATATAGTATATAACGTTATACGTTATATCGATACAGTATATAACGTTATACGGTATATCGTAATAGTATATAACGCTATACGTTATATCGATATAGTATATAACGTTATACGTTATATCGATATAGTATATAACGTTATACGTTATATCGTTATAGTATATAACGTTATACGTTATATCGATATAGTAAATAACGTTATACGATATATAGTAATAGTATATAACGTTATACGTTGTATCGTAATAGTATATAACGTTATACGTTATATCGTAATAGTATATAACGTTATACGTTATATCGTAATAGTATATAACGTTATACGTTATATCGTTATCGTATATAACGTTATACGTTATATCGTTATAGTATATAACGTTATACGTTATATCGTTATCGTATATAACGTTATACGTTATATCGATATAGTAAATAACGTTATACGATATATAGTAATAGTATATAACGTTATACGTTGTATCGTAATAGTATATAACGTTATACGTTATATCGATATAGTATATAACGTTATACGTTATATCGATATAGTATATAACGTTATACGTTATACCGTTATCGTATATAACGTTATACGTTATATCGATATAGTATATAACGTTATACGTTATATCGATATAGTATATAACGTTATACGTTATATCGATATAGTATATAACGTTATACGTTATATCGTAATAGCATATAACGTTATACGTTGTATCGATATAGTATATAACGTTATACGTTATATCGATATAGTATATAACGTTATACGTTATATCGTTATAGTATATAACGTTATACGTTATATCGTAATAGTATATAACGTTATACGTTATATCGATATAGTATATAACGTTATACGTTATATCGATACAGTATATAACGTTATACGGTATATCGTTATCGTAAATAACGTTATACGTTATATCGTTATCGTATATAACGTTATACGTTATATCGTAATACTACATAACGTTATACGTCATATCGTTATAGTATATAACGTTATACGTTATATCGTAATAGTATACAACGTTATACGTTATATCGTTATCGTATATAACGTTATACGTTATATAGTAATACTAAATAACGTTAAACGATATTTCGTCATAGTATATAACGTTATACGTTATACCGTTCTCGTACATAACGTTATACGTTATATCGATATAGTAAATAACGTTATACGATATATAGTAATAGTATATAACGTTATACGTTGTATCGTAATAGTATATAACGTTATACGATATATAGTAATAGTATATAACGTTATACGTTGTATCGTAATAGTATATAACGTTATACGTTATATCGTAGTAGTATATAACGTTATACGTTATATCGATATAGTATATAACGTTATACGTTATATCGATATAGTATATAACGTTATACGTTATACCGTTATCGTATATAACGTTATACGTTATATCGATATAGTATATAACGTTATACGTTATATCGATATAGTATATAACGTTATACGTTATATCGATATAGTATATAACGTTATACGTTATATCGTAATAGCATATAACGTTATACGTTGTATCGATATAGTATATAACGTTATCCGTTATATCGATATAGTATATAACGTTATACGTTATATCGATATAGTATATAACGTTATACGTTATATCGTTATCGTATATAACGTTATACGTTATATCGTATACTACATAACGTTATACGTCATATCGTTATAGTATATAACGTTATACGTTATATCGTAATACTACATAACGTTATACGTCATATCGTTATAGTATATAACGTTATACGTTATATCGATATAGTATATAACGTTATACGTTATATCGTTATCGTAAATAACGTTATACGTTATATCGTTATCGTATATAACGTTATACGTTATATCGTAATACTACATAACGTTATACGTCTTATCGTTATAGTATATAACGTTATACGTTATATCGTAATAGTATACAACGTTATACGTTATATCGTTATCGTATATAACGTTATACGTTATATAGTAATACTACATAACGTTAAACGATATTTCGTAATAGTATATAACGTTATACGTTATATCGTAATAGTATATAACGTTATACGTTATATCGTAATAGTATATAACGTTATATCGTAATAGTATATAACGTTATACGTTATGTCGTTATCGTATACAACGTTATACGTTATATCGTTATAGTATATAACGTTATACGTTATATCGTTATCGTATATAACGTTATACGTTATATCGATATAGTAAATAACGTTATACGATATATAGTAATAGTATATAACGTTATACGTTGTATCGTAATAGTATATAACGTTATACGTTATATCGTAATAGTATATAACGTTATACGTTATATCGATATAGTATATAACGTTATACGTTATATCGTATACTACATAACGTTATACGTCATATCGTTATAGTATATAACGTTATACGTTATATCGTAATACTACATAACGTTATACGTCATATCGTTATAGTATATAACGTTATACGTTATATCGATATAGTATATAACGTTATACGTTATATCGATATAGTATATAACTTTATACGTTATGTCGATATAGTATATAACGTTATACGTTATATCGTTTTCGTATATAACGTTATACGTTATATCGATATAGTATATAACGTTATACGTTATATCGTAATAGTATACAACGTTATACGTTATATCGATATAGTATATAACGTTATCCGTTATATCGATATAGTATATAACGTTATACGTTATATCGATATAGTATATAACGTTATCCGTTATATCGATATAGTATATAACGTTATACGTTATATCGATATAGTATATAACGTTATACGTTATATCGTTATCGTATATAACGTTATACGTTATATCGTATACTACATAACGTTATACGTCATATCGTTATAGTATATAACGTTATACGTTATATCGTAATACTACATAACGTTATACGTCATATCGTTATAGTATATAACGTTATACGTTATATCGATATAGTATATAACGTTATACGTTATATCGTTATCGTAAATAACGTTATACGTTATATCGTTATCGTATATAACGTTATACGTTATATCGTAATACTACATAACGTTATACGTCTTATCGTTATAGTATATAACGTTATACGTTATATCGTAATAGTATACAACGTTATACGTTATATCGTTATCGTATATAACGTTATACGTTATATAGTAATACTACATAACGTTAAACGATATTTCGTCATAGTATATAACGTTATACGTTATACCGTTCTCGTACATAACGTTATACGTTATATCGATATAGTAAATAACGTTATACGATATATAGTAATAGTATATAACGTTATACGTTGTATCGTAATAGTATATAACGTTATACGTTATATCGTAATAGTATATAACGTTATACGTTATATCGTAATAGTATATAACGTTATACGTTATATCGTAATAGTATATAACGTTATACGTTATGTCGTTATCGTATACAACGTTATACGTTATATCGTTATAGTATATAACGTTATACGTTATATCGTTATCGTATATAACGTTATACGTTATATCGATATAGTAAATAACGTTATACGATATATAGTAATAGTATATAACGTTATACGTTGTATCGTAATAGTATATAACGTTATACGTTATATCGTAATAGTATATAACGTTATACGTTATATCGATATAGTATATAACGTTATACGTTATATCGATATAGTATATAACGTTATACGTTATATCGTAATAGCATATAACGTTATACGTTATATCGATATAGTATATAACGTTATACGTTATATCGTTATAGTATATAACGTTATACGTTATATCGTAATAGTATACTACGTTATACGTTATATCGATATCGTATATGACGTTATACGTTATATAGTAATACTACATAACGTTAAACGATATATCGTCATAGTATATAACGTTATACGTTATACCGTTCTCGTACATAACGTTATAAGTTATATCGTAATAGTATATAACGTTATACGTTATATCGATATAGTATATAACGTTATACGTTATATCGTTATAGTATATAACGTTATACGTTATATCGTTATAGTATATAACGTTATACGTTATATCGTAATAGTATATAACGTTATAAGTTATATCGATATAGTATATAATGTTATACGGTATATCGTAATACTACATCACGTTATACGTTATATCGATATAGTATATAACGTTATACGTTATATCGATATAGTATATAACGTTATACGTTATATCGTTTTCGTATATAACGTTATACGTTATATCGATATAGTATATAACGTTATACGTTATATCGTAATAGTATACAACGTTATACGTTATATCGGTATAGTATATAACGTTATACGTTATATCGATATAGTATATAACGTTATACGTTACACCGTTATCGTATATAACGTTATACGTTATATCGATATAGTATATAACGTTATACGTTATATCGTTATAGTATATAACGTTATACGTTGTATCGTAATAGTATATAACGTTATACGTTATATCGATATAGTATATAACGTTATACGTTATATCGATATAGTATATTACGTTATACGTTATATCGATACAGTATATAACGTTATACGGTATATCGTAATAGTATATAACGTTATACGTTATATCGATATAGTATATAACGTTATACGTTATATCGATATAGTATATAACGTTATACGTTATATCGTTATAGTATATAACGTTATACGTTATATCGTTATCGTATATAACGTTATACGTTATATCGTATACTACATAACGTTATACGTCATATCGTTATAGTATATAACGTTATACGTTATATCGTAATACTACATAACGTTATACGTCATATCGTTATAGTATATAACGTTATACGTTATATCGATATAGTATATAACGTTATACGTTATGTCGTTATAGTATATAACGATATACGTTATATCGTTATAGTATATAACGTTATACGTTATATCGATATAGTATATAACGTTATACGTTATATCGTTATCGTATATAACGTTATACGTTATATCGTTTTCGTATATAACGTTATACGTTATATCGATATAGTATATAACGTTATACGTTATATCGATATAGTAATTAACGTTATACGATATATATTAATAGTATATAACGTTATACGTTGTATCGTGATAGTATATAACGTTATACGTTATATCGTAATAGTATATAACATTATACGTTATATCGATATAGTATATAACGTTATACGTTATATCGATATAGTATATAACTTTATACGTTATATCGATATAGTATATAACGTTATACGTTATATCGATATAGTATATAACGTTATACGTTATATCGTAATAGCCTATAACGTTATACGTTATATCGATATAGTATATAACGTTATACGTTATATCGTTATAGTATATAACGTTATACGTTATATCGTAATAGTATACTACGTTATACGTTATATCGTTATCGTATATAACGTTATACGTTATATAGTAATACTACATAACGTTAAACGATATATCGTCATAGTATATAACGTTATACGTTATACCGTTCTCGTACATAACGTTATACGTTATATCGTAATAGTATATAACGTTATACGTTATATCGTAATAGTATATAACGTTATACGTTATATCGATATAGTATATAACGTTATACGTTATATCGTTATAGTATATAACGTTATACGTTATATCGTTATAGTATATAACGTTATACGTTATATCGTAATAGTATATAACGTTATACGTTATATCGATATAGTATATAATGTTATACGGTATATCGTAATACTACATAACGTTATACGTTATATCGATATAGTATATAACGTTATACGTTATATCGTAATAGTATATAACGTTATACGTTGTATCGATATAGTATATAACGTTATACGTTATATCGATATAGTATATAACGTTATACGTTATATCGTTATAGTATATAACGTTATACGTTATATCGTAATAGTATATAACGTTATACGTTATATCGATATAGTATATAACGTTATACGTTATATCGATACAGTATATAACGTTATACGGTATATCGTTATCGTAAATAACGTTATACGTTATATCGTTATCGTATATAACGTTATACGTTATATCGTAATACTACATAACGTTATACGTCATATCGTTATCGTAAATAACGTTATACGTTATATCGTTATCGTAAATAACGTTATACGTTATATCGTTATCGTATATAACGTTATACGTTATATCGTAATACTACATAACGTTATACGTCTTATCGTTATAGTATATAACGTTATACGTTATATCGTAATAGTATACAACGTTATACGTTATATCGTTATCGTATATAACGTTATACGTTATATAGTAATACTACATAACGTTAAACGATATTTCGTCATAGTATATAACGTTATACGTTATATCGATATAGTAAATAACGTTATACGATATATAGTAATAGTATATAACGTTATACGTTGTATCGTAATAGTATATAACGTTATACGTTATATCGTAATAGTATATAACGTTATACGTTATATCGTAATAGTATATAACGTTATACGTTATATCGTAATAGTATATAACGTTATACGTTATGTCGTTATCGTATACAACGTTATACGTTATATCGTTATAGTATATAACGTTATACGTTATATCGTTATCGTATATAACGTTATACGTTATATCGATATAGTAAATAACGTTATACGATATATAGTAATAGTATATAACGTTATACGTTGTATCGTAATAGTATATAACGTTATACGTTATATCGTAATAGTATATAACGTTATACGTTATATCGATATAGTATATAACGTTATACGTTATATCGATATAGTATAAAACGTTATACGTTATATCGTTATCGTATATAACGTTATACGTTATATCGTAATAGTATATAACGTTATACGTTATATCGATATAGTATATAACGTTATACGTTATATCGATATAGTAAATAACGTTATACGATATATAGTAATAGTATATAACGTTATACGTTGTATCGTAATAGTATATAACGTTATACGTTATATCGTAATAGTATATAACGTTATACGTTATATCGATATAGTATATAACGTTATACGTTATATCGATATAGTATATAACGTTATACGTTATATCGTATACTACATAACGTTATACGTCATATCGTTATAGTATATAACGTTATACGTTATATCGTAATACTACATAACGTTATACGTCATATCGTTATAGTATATAACGTTATACGTTATATCGATATAGTATATAACGTTATACGTTATATCGATATAGTATATAACTTTATACGTTATATCGATATAGTATATAACGTTATACGTTATATCGTTTTCGTATATAACGTTATACGTTATATCGATATAGTATATAACGTTATACGTTATATCGTAATAGTATAAAACGTTATACGTTATATCGATATAGTATATAACGTTATCCGTTATATCGATATAGTAAATAACGTTATACGTTATATCGTTATCGTATATAACGTTATACGTTATATCGTAATACTACATAACGTTATACGTCTTATCGTTATAGTATATAACGTTATACGTTATATCGTAATAGTATACAACGTTATACGTTATATCGTTATCGTATATAACGTTATACGTTATATAGTAATACTACATAACGTTAAACGATATTTCGTCATAGTATATAACGTTATACGTTATACCGTTCTCGTACATAACGTTATACGTTATATCGATATAGTAAATAACGTTATACGATATATAGTAATAGTATATAACGTTATACGTTGTATCGTAATAGTATATAACGTTATACGTTATATCGTAATAGTATATAACGTTATACGTTATATCGTAATAGTATATAACGTTATACGTTATATCGTAATAGTATATAACGTTATACGTTATGTCGTTATCGTATACAACGTTATACGTTATATCGTTATAGTATATAACGTTATACGTTATATCGTTATCGTATATAACGTTATACGTTATATCGATATAGTAAATAACGTTATACGATATATAGTAATAGTATATAACGTTATACGTTGTATCGTAATAGTATATAACGTTATACGTTATATCGTAATAGTATATAACGTTATACGTTATATCGATATAGTATATAACGTTATACGTTATATCGATATAGTATATAACGTTATACGTTATATCGTTATCGTATATAACGTTATACGTTATATCGTAATAGTATATAACGTTATACGTTATATCGATATAGTATATAACGTTATACGTTATATCGATATAGTAAATAACGTTATACGATATATAGTAATAGTATATAACGTTATACGTTGTATCGTAATAGTATATAACGTTATACGTTATATCGTAATAGTATATAACGTTATACGTTATATCGATATAGTATATAACGTTATACGTTATATCGTATACTACATAACGTTATACGTCATATCGTTATAGTATATAACGTTATACGTTATATCGTAATACTACATAACGTTATACGTCATATCGTTATAGTATATAACGTTATACGTTATATCGATATAGTATATAACGTTATACGTTATGTCGTTATAGTATATAACGATATACGTTATATCGTTATAGTATATAACGTTATACGTTATATCGATATAGTATATAACGTTATACGTTATATCGTTATCGTATATAACGTTATACGTTATATCGTTTTCGTATATAACGTTATACGTTATATCGATATAGTATATAACGTTATACGTTATATCGATATAGTAATTAACGTTATACGATATATATTAATAGTATATAACGTTATACGTTGTATCGTAATAGTATATAACGTTATACGTTGTATCGTAATAGTATATAACGTTATACGTTATATCGTAATAGTATATAACGTTATACGTTATATCGTAATAGTATATAACGTTATACGTTATATCGTTATCGTATATAACGTTATACGTTATATCGTTATAGATATATAACGTTATACGTTATATCGATATAGTAAATAACGTTATACGATATATAGTAATAGTATATAACGTTATACGTTGTATCGTAATAGTATATAACGTTATACGTTATATCGATATAGTATATAACGTTATACGTTATATCGATATAGTATATAACGTTATACGTTATACCGTTATCGTATATAACGTTATACGTTATATCGATATAGTAATATAACGTTATACGTTATATCGATATAGTATATAACGTTATACGTTATATCGATATAGTATATAACGTTATACGTTATATCGTAATAGCATATAACGTTATACGTTGTATCGATATAGTATATAACGTTATACGTTATATCGATATAGTATATAACGTTATACGTTATATCGTTATAGTATATAACGTTATACGTTATATCGTAAATAGTATATAACGTTATACGTTATATCGATATAGTATATAACGTTATACGTTATATCGATACAGTATATAACGTTATACGGTATATCGTTATCGTAAATAACGTTATACGTTATATCGTTATCGTATATAACGTTATACGTTATATCGTAATACTACATAACGTTATACGTCATATCGTTATAGTATATAACGTTATACGTTATATCGTAATAGTATACAACGTTATACGTTATATCGTTATCGTATATAACGTTATACGTTATATAGTAATACTAAATAACGTTAAACGATATTTCGTCATAGTATATAACGTTATACGTTATACCGTTCTCGTACATAACGTTATACGTTATATCGATATAGTAAATAACGTTATACGATATATAGTAATAGTATATAACGTTATACGTTGTATCGTAATAGTATATAACGTTATACGATATATAGTAATAGTATATAACGTTATACGTTGTATCGTAATAGTATATAACGTTATACGTTATATCGTAGTAGTATATAACGTTATACGTTATATCGATATAGTATATAACGTTATACGTTATATCGATATAGTATATAACGTTATACGTTATACCGTTATCGTATATAACGTTATACGTTATATAGTAATACTACATAACGTTAAACGATATTTCGTCATAGTATATAACGTTATACGTTATATCGATATAGTAAATAACGTTATACGATATATAGTAATAGTATATAACGTTATACGTTGTATCGTAATAGTATATAACGTTATACGTTATATCGTAATAGTATATAACGTTATACGTTATATCGTAATAGTATATAACGTTATACGTTATATCGTAATAGTATATATAACGTTATACGTTATGTCGTTATCGTATACAACGTTATACGTTATATCGTTATAGTATATAACGTTATACGTTATATCGTTATCGTATATAACGTTATACGTTATATCGATATAGTAAATAACGTTATACGATATATAGTAATAGTATATAACGTTATACGTTGTATCGTAATAGTATATAACGTTATACGTTATATCGTAATAGTATATAACGTTATACGTTATATCGATATAGTATATAACGTTATACGTTATATCGATATAGTATAAAACGTTATACGTTATATCGTTATCGTATATAACGTTATACGTTATATCGTAATAGTATATAACGTTATACGTTATATCGATATAGTATATAACGTTATACGTTATATCGATATAGTAAATAACGTTATACGATATATAGTAATAGTATATAACGTTATACGTTGTATCGTAATAGTATATAACGTTATACGTTATATCGTAATAGTATATAACGTTATACGTTATATCGATATAGTATATAACGTTATACGTTATATCGATATAGTATATAACGTTATACGTTATATCGTATACTACATAACGTTATACGTCATATCGTTATAGTATATAACGTTATACGTTATATCGTAATACTACATAACGTTATACGTCATATCGTTATAGTATATAACGTTATACGTTATATCGATATAGTATATAACGTTATACGTTATATCGATATAGTATATAACTTTATACGTTATATCGATATAGTATATAACGTTATACGTTATATCGTTTTCGTATATAACGTTATACGTTATATCGATATAGTATATAACGTTATACGTTATATCGTAATAGTATACAACGTTATACGTTATATCGATATAGTATATAACGTTATCCGTTATATCGATATAGTATATAACGTTATACGTTATATCGATATAGTATATAACGTTATCCGTTATATCGATATAGTATATAACGTTATACGTTATATCGATATAGTATATAACGTTATACGTTATATCGTTATCGTATATAACGTTATACGTTATATCGTATACTACATAACGTTATACGTCATATCGTTATAGTATATAACGTTATACGTTATATCGTAATACTACATAACGTTATACGTCATATCGTTATAGTATATAACGTTATACGTTATATCGATATAGTATATAACGTTATACGTTATATCGTTATTGTAAATAACGTTATACGTTATATCGTTATCGTATATAACGTTATACGTTATATCGTAAATACTACATAACGTTATACGTCTTATCGTTATAGTATATAACGTTATACGTTATATCGTAATAGTATACAACGTTATACGTTATATCGTTATCGTATATAACGTTATACGTTATATAGTAATACTACATAACGTTAAACGATATTTCGTCATAGTATATAACGTTATACGTTATACCGTTCTCGTACATAACGTTATACGTTATATCGATATAGTAAATAACGTTATACGATATATAGTAATAGTATATAACGTTATACGTTGTATCGTAATAGTATATAACGTTATACGTTATATCGTAATAGTATATAACGTTATACGTTATATCGTAATAGTATATAACGTTATACGTTATATCGTAATAGTATATAACGTTATACGTTATGTCGTTATCGTATACAACGTTATACGTTATATCGTTATAGTATATAACGTTATACGTTATATCGTTATCGTATATAACGTTATACGTTATATCGATATAGTAAATAACGTTATACGATATATAGTAATAGTATATAACGTTATACGTTGTATCGTAATAGTATATAACGTTATACGTTATATCGTAATAGTATATAACGTTATACGTTATATCGATATAGTATATAACGTTATACGTTATATCGATATAGTATATAACGTTATACGTTATATCGTTATCGTATATAACGTTATACGTTATATCGTAATAGTATATAACGTTATACGTTATATCGATATAGTATATAACGTTATACGTTATATCGATATAGTAAATAACGTTATACGATATATAGTAATAGTATATAACGTTATACGTTGTATCGTAATAGTATATAACGTTATACGTTATATCGTAATAGTATATAACGTTATACGTTATATCGATATAGTATATAACGTTATACGTTATATCGTATACTACATACCGTTATACGTCATATCGTTATAGTATATAACGTTATACGTTATATCGTAATACTACATAACGTTATACGTCATATCGTTATAGGTATATAACGTTATACGTTATATCGATATAGTATATAACGTTATACGTTATGTCGTTATAGTATATAACGATATACGTTATATCGTTATAGTATATAACGTTATACGTTATATCGATATAGTATATAACGTTATACGTTATATCGTTATCGTATATAACGTTATACGTTATATCGTTTTCGTATATAACGTTATACGTTATATCGATATAGTATATAACGTTATACGTTATATCGATATAGTAATTAACGTTATACGATATATATTAATAGTATATAACGTTATACGTTGTATCGTAATAGTATATAACGTTATACGTTATATCGTAATAGTATATAACATTATACGTTATATCGATATAGTATATAACGTTATACGTTATATCGATATAGTATATAACTTTATACGTTATATCGATATAGTATATAACGTTATACGTTATATCGATATAGTATATAACGTTATACGTTATATCGTAATAGCCTATAACGTTATACGTTATATCGATATAGTATATAACGTTATACGTTATATCGTTATAGTATATAACGTTATACGTTATATCGTAATAGTATACTACGTTATACGTTATATCGTTTATCGTATATAACGTTATACGTTATATAGTAATACTACATAACGTTAAACGATATATCGTCATAGTATTATAACGTTATACGTTATACCGTTCTCGTACATAACGTTATACGTTATATCGATATAGTATATAACGTTATACGTTATATCGATACAGTATATAACGTTATACGTTATATCGTTATAGTATATAACTTCATACGTTATATCTTAATAGTATATAACGTTATACGTTATATCGTAATAGTATATAACGTTATACGTTATATCGTTATAGTATATAACGTCATACGTTTTATCGTAATAGTATATAACGTTATACGTTATATCGATATAGTATATAACGTTATACGTTATATCGTAATAGTATACAACGTTATACGTTATATCGATATAGTATATAACGTTATACGTTATATCGATATAGTATATAACGTTATACGTTATATCGATATAGTATATAACGTTATACGTTATATCGTTATAGTATATAACGTTATACGTTATATCGATATAGTATATAACGTTATACGTTATATCGTTATAGTATATAACGTTATACGTTATATCGATATAGTAAATAACGTTATACGATATATAGTAATAGTATATAACGTTATACGTTGTATCGTAATAGT
>NW_026109097.1:0-95615 GCF_024516045.1 Bombus affinis
GGCAATATAAGGTATATGTATAGCTTGGAAATTGTGATCGTTGCTCGCTCGCTCCGCTCGCTCGTAAAAATCTAGTCCAACCTCACAACCGATGCGACACGTTCGCAAATTTGAAATAAGTCGCCACCATATCGAATAATGAACGCAAGATGGATTGGTTTTAGGTTGGGCAATAGTTTTCGAGCGAGAGCAGCGAGCGAGGGACGCGCAAAGGTGTGTCACAAACCAACGGTTTGGCACATACGGACATTGAAATATTCGCATCAGCCCGAGGAGCCGGAAGTCTTTATCCTATTGCCTACTGACAAATGTTTACAGTTTATGAATAGTTTCACATAAATAGTACTATTCCCACATACTACAGTGCAATGTGATGTCCGAAAAGGCTGACAAAATTAGGTAATAACACGAAACAAATGCAAGGCAATATAAGGTATATGTATAGCTTGGAAATTGTGATCGTTGCTCTCTCGCTCCTGCTCGCTCGTAAATATTTAGTCCAACCTCACATCCGATCCGACACGTTCCCAAATTTGAAATAAGTCGCCACCATATCGAATAATGAACTCAAGATGGATTGGTTTTAGGTTAGGCTATAGTTTTCGAGCGAGCGCAGCGAGTGAGGGACGCGTAAAGGTGTGTCACAAACCAATGGTTTGGCACATACGGACATTGAAATATTCGCACCAGCCCGAGGAGCCGGAAGTCTTTATCGAATTGCCTCCTGACAAATGTTTACAGTTTATGAATAGTTTCACATAAATAGTACTATTTCCACATAGAAAAGTGCAATGTGATGTCAGAAATGGCTGAAAAAATTAGGTAATAAAACGAAATATATGCAAGGCAATATAAGGTATATGTATAGCTTGGAAATTGTCACCGTTGCTCGCTCGCTCAGCTTGCTCGTAAAGATCTAGTCCAACCTCACAAGCGATCCGACACGTCCGCAAATTCGAAATATGTCGCCACCATATCGAATAATGAACGCAACATGGATTGGCTTTAGGTTAGGCTATAGTTTTCGAGCGAGCGCAGCGAGCGAGGGACTCGGAGAGGTGTGTCACAATCCAACGGTTTGGCACATGGGGACATTGATCTTTCACACCAGCCCGAGGAACCGGAAGTCTTTATCCTATTGCCTATTGACAAATGTTTACAGTTTACCTATAGTTTCACATAAATAGTACTATTTCCACATAGTAAAGTGCAATGTGATGTCAGAAATGGCTGACAAAATTAGGTAATAACACGAAATATATGCAAGGCAATATAAGGTATATGTATAGCTTGGAAATTGTGATCGTTGCTCGCTCGCTCCGCTCGCTCGTAAAAATCTAGTCCAACCTCACAACCGATGCGACACGTTCGCAAATTTGAAATAAGTCGCCTCTATGTCGAATGACTAAAGCAAGAGGGATTGGTTTTAGGTCAGGTTATAGCTTTCGTGCGAGCACGGCGAACGAGGGACTCGGAGAGGTGTGTCACAATCCAACGGTTTGGCACATGGGGACATTGATCTTTCGCACCAGCCCGAGGAACCGGAAGTCTTTATCCTATTGCCTATTGACACATGTTTACAGTTTACCTATAGTTTCACATAAATAGTACTATTTGCACATAGTAAAGTGCAATGTGATGTCAGAAATGGCTGACAAAATTAGGTAATAACACGAAATATATGCAAGGCAATATAAGGTACATGTATAGCTTTGAAATTGTGATCGCTGCTCTCTCGCTCCGCTCGCTCGTAAATATTTAGTCCAACCTCACATCCGATCCGACACGTTCTCAAATTTGAAATAAGTCGCCACCATATCGAATAATGAACTCAAGATGGATTGGTTTTAGGTTAGGCTATAGTTTTCGAGCGAGCGCAGCGAGCGAGGGACGCGTAAAGGTGTGTCACAAACCAACGGTTTGGCACATACGGACATTGAAATATTCGCACCAGCCCGAGGAGCCGGAAGTCTTTATCGAATTGCCTACTGACAAATGTTTACAGTTTATGAATAGTTTCACATAAATAGTACTATTTCCACATAGTAAAGTGCAATGTGATGTCAGAAATGGCTGACAAAATTAGGTAATAAAACGAAATATATGCAAGGCAATATAAGGTATATGTATAGCTTGGAAATTGTGATCGTTGCTCGCAGGCTCCGCTCGCTCGTAAATATTTAGTCCATCCTCACATCCGACCCGACACGTTCCCAAATTTGACATAAGTCGCCTCTATGTCGAATGACTAAAGCAAGAGGGATTGGTTTTAGGTTAGGTTATAGCTTTCGTGCGAGCACGGCGAACGAGGGACTCGGAGAGGTGTGTCGCAATCCAACGGTTTGGCACATGGGGACATTGATCTTTCGCACCAGAACGAGGAACCGTAAGTCTTTATCCTATTGCCTATTGACAAATGTTTACAGTTTACCTATAGTTTCACATAAATAGTACTATTTGCACATAGTAAAGTGCAATGTGATGTCAGAAATGGCTGACAAAATTAGGTAATAACACGAAATATATGCAAGGCAATATAAGGTACATGTATAGCTTTGAAATTGTGATCGCTGCTCTCTCGCTCCGCTCGCTCGTAAATATTTAGTCCAACCTCACATCCGATCCGACACGTTCTCAAATTTGAAATAAGTCGCCACCATATCGAATAATGAACTCA
Source organism: Bombus affinis (assembly GCF_024516045.1). Taxonomy (NCBI): domain Eukaryota; kingdom Metazoa; phylum Arthropoda; class Insecta; order Hymenoptera; family Apidae; genus Bombus; species Bombus affinis. The sequence continues at coordinate 2,678 of NW_026109097.1, forward strand.
AGATGGATTGGTTTTAGGTTAGGCTATAGTTTTCGAGCGAGCGCAGCGAGCGAGGGACGCGTAAAGGTGTGTCACAAACCAACGGTTTGGCACATACGGACATTGAAATATTCGCACCAGCCCGAGGAGCCAGATGTCTTTATCGAGTTGCCTACTGACAAATGTTTACAGTTTATGAATAGTTTCACATAAATAGTACTATTTCCACATAGTAAAGTGCAATGTGATGTCAGAAATGGCTGACAAAATTAGGTAATAAAACGAAATATATGCAAGGCAATATAAGGTATATGTATAGCTTGGAAATTGTGATCGTTGCTCGCAGGCTCCGCTCGCTCGTAAATATTTAGTCCATCCTCACATCCGATCCGACACGTTCCCAAATTTGACATAAGTCGCCTCTATGTCGAATGACTAAAGCAAGAGGGATTGGTTTTAGGTTAGGTTATAGCTTTCGTGCGAGCACGGCGAACGAGGGACTCGGAGAGGTGTGTCACAATCCAACGGTTTGGCACATGGGGACATTGATCTTTCACACCAGCTCGAGGAACCGGAAGTCTTTATCCTATTGCCTATTGACAAATGTTTACAGTTTACCTATAGTTTCACATAAATAGTACTATTTGCACATAGTAAAGTGCAATGTGATGTCAGAAATGGCTGACAAAATTAGGTAATAACACGAAATATATGCAAGGCAATATAAGGTATATGTATAGCTTGGAAATTGTGATCGTTGCTCGCTCGCTCCGCTCGCTCGTAAAAATCTAGTCCAACCTCACAACCGATGCGACACGTTCGCAAATTTGAAATAAGTCGCCTCTATGTCGAATGACTAAAGCAAGAGGGATTGGTTTTAGGTCAGGTTATAGCTTTCGTGCGAGCACGGCGAACTAGGGACTCGGAGAGGTGTGTCACAATCCAACGGTTTGGCACATGGGGACATTGATCTTTCGCACCAGCCCGAGGAACCGGAAGTCTTTATCCTATTGCCTATTGACACATGTTTACAGTTTACCTATAGTTTCACATAAATAGTACTATTTGCACATAGTAAAGTGCAATGTGATGTCAGAAATGGCTGACAAAATTAGGTAATAACACGAAATATATGCAAGGCAATATAAAGTACATGTATAGCTTTGAAATTGTGATCGCTGCTCTCTCGCTCCGCTCGCTCGTAAATATTTAGTCCAACCTCACATCCGATCCGACACGTTCTCAAATTTGAAATAAGTCGCCACCATATCGAATAATGAACTCAAGATGGATTGGTTTTAGGTTAGGCTATAGTTTTCGAGCGAGCGCAGCGAGCGAGGGACGCGTAAAGGTGTGTCACAAACCAACGGTTTGGCACATACGGACATTGAAATATTCGCACCAGCTCGAGGAGCCAGATGTCTTTATCGAATTGCCTACTGACAAATGTTTACAGTTTATGAATAGTTTCACATAAATAGTACTATTTCCACATAGTAAAGTGCAATGTGATGTCAGAAATGGCTGACAAAATTAGGTAATAAAACGAAATATATGCAAGGCAATATAAGGTATATGTATAGCTTGGAAATTGTGATCGTTGCTCGCAGGCTCCGCTCGCTCGTAAATATTTAGTCCATCCTCACATCCGATCCGACACGTTCCCAAATTTGACATAAGTCGCCTCTATGTCGAATGACTAAAGCAAGAGGGATTGGTTTTAGGTTAGGTTATAGCTTTCGTGCGAGCACGGCGAACGAGGGACTCGGAGAGGTGTGTCACAATCCAACGGTTTGGCACATGGGGACATTGATCTTTCACACCAGCCCGAGGAACCGGAAGTCTTTATCCTATTGCCTATTGACAAATGTTTACAGTTTACCTATAGTTTCACATAAATAGTACTATTTGCACATAGTAAAGTGCAATGTGATGTCAGAAATGGCTGACAAAATTAGGTAATAACACGAAATATATGCAAGGCAATATAAGGTATATGTATAGCTTGGAAATTGTGATCGTTGCTCGCTCGCTCCGCTCGCTCGTAAAAATCTAGTCCAACCTCACAACCGATGCGACACGTTCCCAAATTTGAAATAAGACGCCACCATATCGAATAATGAACTCAAGATGGATTGGTTTTAGGTTAGGCTATAGTTTTCGAGCGAGCGCAGCGAGCGAGGGACGCGTAAAGGTGTGTCACAAACCAACGGTTTGGCACATACGGACATTGAAATATTCGCACCAGCCCGAGGAGCCGGAAGTCTTTATCGAATTGCCTCCTGACAAATGTTTAGAGTTTATGAATAGTTTCACATAAATAGTACTATTTCCACATAGTAAAGTGCAATGTGATGTCAGAAATGGCTGACAAAATTAGGTAATAACACGAAATATATGCAAGGCAATATAAGGTATATGTATAGCTTGGAAATTGTGATCGTTGCTCTCTCGCTCCGCTCGCTCGTAAATATTTAGTCCAACCTCACATCCGATCCGACACGTTCCCAAATTTGAAATAAGTCGCCACCATATCGAATAATGAACTCAAGATGGATTGGTTTTAGGTTAGGCTATAGTTTTCGAGCGAGCGCAGCGAGCGAGGGACGCGTAAAGGTGTGTCACAAACCAACGGTTTGGCACATGGGGACATTGATCTTTCGCACCAGCCCGAGGAACCGTAAGTCTTTATCCTATTGCCTATTGACAAATGTTTACAGTTTACCTCTAGTTTCACATAAATAGTACTATTTGCACATAGTAAAGTGCAATGTGATGTCAGAAATGGCTGACAAAATTAGGTAATAACACGAAATATATGCATGGCAATATAAGGTACATGTATAGCTTTGAAATTGTGATCGCTGCTCTCTCGCTCCGCTCGCTCGTAAATATTTAGTCCAACCTCACATCCGATCCGACACGTTTTCAAATTTGAAATAAGTCGCCACCATATCGAATAATGAACTCAAGATGGATTGGTTTTAGGTTAGGCTATAGTTTTCGAGCGAGCGCAGCGAGCGAGGGACGCGTAAAGGTGTGTCAGAAACCAACGGTTTGGCACATACGGACATTGAAATATTCGCACCAGCCCGAGGAGGCGGAAGTCTTTATCGAATTGCCTCCTGACAAATGTTTACAGTTTATGAATAGTTTCACATAAATAGTACAATTTCCACATAGTAAAGTGCAATGTGATGTCAGAAATGGCTGAAAAAATTAGGTAATAAAACGAAATATATGCAAGGCAATACAAGGTATATGTATAGCTTGGAAATTGTCACCGTTGCTCGCTCGCTCAGCTTGCTCGTAAAAATCTAGTCCAACCTCACAAGCGATCCGACACGTCCGCAAATTCGAAATATGTCGCCACCATATCGAATAATGAACGCAACATGGATTGGCTTTAGGTTAGGCTATAGTTTTCGAGCGAGCGCAGCGAGCGAGGGACGCGTAAAGGTGTGTCACAAACCAACGGTTTGGCACATGGGGACATTGAAATATTCGCACCAGCCCAAGGAGCCGGAATTCTTTATCCTATTGCCTACTGACAAATGTTTACAGTTTACCAATAGTTTCACATAAATAGTACTATTTCCACACACTACAGTGCAATGTGATGTCAGAAATGGCTGACAAAATTAGGTAATAACACAGAATATATGCAAGGCAATATAAGGTATATGTATAGCTTGGAAATGGTGATCGTTGCTCGCTCGCTCCACTCGCTCGCAAAAATCTAGTCCAACCTCACAACCGACCCGACACGTTCGCAAATTCGAAATATGTCGCCACCATATCGAATAATAAACGCAAGATGGATTGGTTTTAGGGTAGGCTATAGCATTCGAGCGAGCGCAGCGAGCGGGAGACGCGTAAAGGTGTTTCACAAACCAACGGTTTGGCACATACGGACATTGAAATATTCGCACCAGCTCGAGGAGCCAGATGTCTTTATCGAGTTGCCTACTGACAAATGTTTACAGTTTATGAATAGTTTCACATAAATAGTACTATTTCCACATAGTAAAGTGCAATGTGATGTCAGAAATGGCTGACAAAATTAGGTAATAAAACGAAATATATGCAAGGCAATATAAGGTATATGTATAGCTTGGAAATTGTGATCGTTGCTCGCAGGCTCCGCTCGCTCGTAAATATTTAGTCCATCCTCACATCCGATCCGACACGTTCCCAAATTTGACATAAGTCGCCTCTATGTCGAATGACTAAAGCAAGAGGGATTGGTTTTAGGTCAGGTTATAGCTTTCGTGCGAGCACGGCGAACGAGGGACTCGGAGAGGTGTGTCACAATCCAACGGTTTGGCACATGGGGACATTGATCTTTCGCACCAGCCCGAGGAACCGGAAGTCTTTATCCTATTGCCTATTGACACATGTTTACAGTTTACCTATAGTTTCACATAAATAGTACTATTTGCACATAGTAAAGTGCAATGTGATGTCAGAAATGGCTGACAAAATTAGGTAATAACACGAAATATATGCAAGGCAATATAAAGTACATGTATAGCTTTGAAATTGTGATCGCTGCTCTCTCGCTCCGCTCGCTCGTAAATATTTAGTCCAACCTCACATCCGATCCGACACGTTCTCAAATTTGAAATAAGTCGCCACCATATCGAATAATGAACTCAAGATGGATTGGTTTTAGGTTAGGCTATAGTTTTCGAGCGAGCGCAGCGAGCGAGGGACGCGTAAAGGTGTGTCACAAACCAACGGTTTGGCACATACGGACATTGAAATATTCGCACCAGCCCGAGGAGCCGGAAGTCTTTATCGAATTGCCTCCTGACAAATGTTTACAGTTTATGAATAGTTTCACATAAATAGTACTATTTCCACATAGTAAAGTGCAATGTGATGTCAGAAATTGCTGAAAAAATTAGGTAATAAAACGAAATATATGCAAGGCAATACAAGGTATATGTATAGCTTGGAAATTGTCACCGTTGCTCGCTCGCTCAGCTTGCTCGTAAAAATCTAGTCCAACCTCACAAGCGATCCGACACGTCCGCAAATTCGAAATATGTCGCCACCATATCGAATAATGAACGCAACATGGATTGGCTTTAGGTTAGGCTATAGTTTTCGAGCGAGCGCAGCGAGCGAGGGACGCGTAAAGGTGTGTCACAAACCAACGGTTTGGCACATGGGGACATTGAAATATTCGCACCAGCCCAAGGAGCCGGAATTCTTTATCCTATTGCCTACTGACAAATGTTTACAGTTTACCAATAGTTTCACATAAATAGTACTATTTCCACACACTACAGTGCAATGTGATGTCAGAAATGGCTGACAAAATTAGGTAATAACACAGAATATATGCAAGGCAATATAAGGTATATGTATAGCTTGGAAATTGTGATCGTTGCTCGCTCGCTCCGCTCGCTCGTAAAAATCTAGTCCAACCTCACAACCGATGCGACACGTTCCCAAATTTGAAATAAGACGCCACCATATCGAATAATGAACTCAAGATGGATTGGTTTTAGGTTAGGCTATAGTTTTCAAGCGAGCGCAGCGAGCGAGGGACGCGTAAAGGTGTGTCACAAACCAACGGTTTGGCACATACGGACATTGAAATATTCGCACCAGCCCGAGGAGCCGGAAGTCTTTATCGAATTGCCTCCTGACAAATGTTTAGAGTTTATGAATAGTTTCACATAAATAGTACTATTTCCACATAGTAAAGTGCAATGTGATGTCAGAAATGGCTGACAAAATTAGGTAATAACACGAAATATATGCAAGGCAATATAAGGTATATGTATAGCTTGGAAATTGTGATCGTTGCTCTCTCGCTCCGCTCGCTCGTAAATATTTAGTCCAACCTCACATCCGATCCGACACGTTCCCAAATTTGAAATAAGTCGCCACCATATCGAATAATGAACTCAAGATGGATTGGTTTTAGGTAAGGCTATAGTTTTCGAGCGAGCGCAGCGAGCGAGGGACGCGTAAAGGTGTGTCACAAACCAACGGTTTGGCACATGGGGACATTGATCTTTCGCACCAGCCCGAGGAACCGTAAGTCTTTATCCTATTGCCTATTGACAAATGTTTACAGTTTATGAATAGTTTCACATAAATAGTACTATTCCCACATACTACAGTGCAATGTGATGTCCGAAAAGGCTGACAAAATTAGGTAATAACACGAAACAAATGCAAGGCAATATAAGGTATATGTATAGCTTGGAAATTGTGATCGTTGCTCGCTCGCTCCACTCGCTCGCAAAAATCTAGTCCAACCTCACATCCGATCCGACACGTTCCCAAATTTGAAATAAGTCGCCACCATATCGAATAATGAACGCAAGATGGATTGGTTTTAGGTTGGGCAATAGTTTTCGAGCGAGAGCAGCGAGCGAGGGACGCGCAAAGGTGTGTCACAAACCAACGGTTTGGCACATACGGACATTGAAATATTCGCATCAGCCCGAGGAGCCGGAAGTCTTTATCCTATTGCCTACTGACAAATGTTTACAGTTTATGAATAGTTTCACATAAATAGTACTATTCCCACATACTACAGTGCAATGTGATGTCCGAAAAGGCTGACAAAATTAGGTAATAACACGAAACAAATGCAAGGCAATATAAGGTATATGTATAGCTTGGAAATTGTGATCGTTGCTCGCTCGCTCCACTCGCTCGCAAAAATCTAGTCCAACCTCACAACCGATCCGACACGTTCGCAAATTCGAAATATGTCGCCACCATATCGAATAATGAACGCAAGATGGATTGGTTTTAGGTTGGGCAATAGTTCTCGAGCGAGCGCAGCGAGCGAGGGACGCGTAAAGGTGTGTCACAAACCAACGGTTTGGCACATACGGACATTGAAATATTCGCACCAGCCCGAGGAGCCGGAAGTATTTATCGAATTGCCTACTGACAAATGTTTACAGATTATGAATAGTTTCACATAAATAGTACTATTTCCACATAGTAAAGTGCAATGTGATGTCAGAAATGGCTGACAAAATTAGGTAATAACACGAAATATATGCAAGGCAATATAAGGTATATGTATAGCTTGGAAATTGTGATCGTTGCTCTCTCGCTCCGCTCGCTCGTAAATATTTAGTCCAACCTCACATCCGATCCGACACGTTCCCAAATTTGAAATAAGTCGCCACCATATCGAATAATGAACTCAAGATGGACTGGTTTTAGGTTAGGCTATAGTTTTCGAGCGAGCGCAGCGAGCGAGGGACGCGTAAAGGTGTGTCACTAACCAACGGTTTGGCACATACGGACATTGAAATATTCGCACCAGCCCGAGGAGCCGGAAGTCTTTATCGAATTGCCTCCTGGCAAATGTTTACAGTTTATGAATAGTTTCACATAAATAGTACTATTTCCACATAGTAAAGTGCAATGTGATGTCAGAAATGGCTGACAAAATTAGGTAATAACACGAAATATATGCAAGGCAATATAAGGTATATCTATAGCTTGGAAATTGTGATCGTTGCTCGCTCGCTCCGCTCGCTCGTAAAAATCTAGTCCAACCTCACAACCGATCCGACACGTTCGCAAATTCGAAATATGTCGCCACCATATCGAATAATGAACGAAAGATGGATTGGTTTTGGGTTAGGCTATTGCTTTCGAGCGAGCGCAGCGAGCGAGGGACGCGTAAAGGTGTGTCACAAACCAAGGGTTTGGCACATCCGGACATTGAAATATTCGCACCAGCCCGAAGAGCCGGAAGTCTTTATCCTATTGCCTACTGACAAATGTTTACAGTTTATGAATAGTTTCACATAAATAGTACTATTCCCACATACTACAGTGCAATGTGATGTCCGAAAAGGCTGACAAAATTAGGTAATAACACGAAACAAATGCAAGGCAATATAAGGTATATGTATAGCATGGAAATTGTGATCGTTGCTCGCTCGCTCCACTCGCTCGCAAAAATCTAGTCCAACCTCACAACCGATCCGACTCTTTCGCAAATTCGAAATATGTCGCCACCATATCGAATAATGAACGCAAGATGGATTGGTTTTAGGTTAGGCTATAGCTTTCGAGCGAGCACAGCGAGCGAGAGACGCGTAAAGGTGTGTCACAAAGCAACGGTTTGGCACATACGGACATTGAAATATTCGTACCAGCCCGAGGAGCCAGATGCCTTTATCGAATTGCGTACTGACAAATGTTTACAGTTTACCAATAGTTTCACATAAATAGTACTATTTGCACATAGTAAAGTGCAATGTGATGTCAGAAATGGCTGACAAAACTAGGTATTAACACGAAATATATGCAAGGCAATATAAGGTATATGTATAGCTTGGAAATTGTGATCGTTGCTCTCTCGCTCCGCTCGCTCGTAAATATTTAGTCCAACCTCATTTCCGATCCGACACGTTCCCAAATTCGAAATATTTCTCCACCATATCGAATAATGAACGCAAGATGGATTGGTTTTAGGTTAGGCTATAGCTTTCGAGCGAGCGCCGCGAGCGAGAGACGCGTAAAGGTGTGTCACAAACCAACGGTTTGGCACATGGGGACATTGAAATATTCGCACCAGCCCGAGGAGCCGGAATTCTTTATCCTATTGCCTACTGACAAATGTTTAGAGTTTACCAATAGTTTCACATAAATAGTACTACTTCCACATACTACAGTGCAATGTGATGTCCGAAATGGCTGACAAAATTAGGTAATAAAACGAAATATATGCAAGGCAATATAAGGTATATCTATAGCTTGGAAATTGTGACCGTTGCTCGCTCGCTCCGCTCGCTCGTAAACATCTAGTCCAACCCCACAACCGATCCGACACGTTCGCAAATTTGAAATACGTCGCCATCATATCGAATAATGAACGCAATATGGATTGGTTTTAGGATAGGCTATAGTTTTCGAGCGAGCGCGGCGAGCGAGGGTCGCGTAAAGGTATGTCACAAACCAACGGTTTGGCACATGGGGACATTGAAATATTCGCACCAGCCTGTGGAGCCGGAAGTGTTTATCGAATAGCCTACTGACAAAAGTTTACAGTTTACCAATAGTTTCACATAATTAGTACCGTTTCCTCATGGTACAGTGCAACGTGATGTCCGAAATGGCTGACAAAATTAGGTACAAGCACGAAATATATGCAAGACAATATATGGTATATGTATAGCTTGGAAATTGTGACCATTGCTCGCTCGCTCCGCTCCCTCGTAAACATCTAGTCCAACCCCACAACCGATCCGACACGTTCGCAAATTTGAAATATGTCGCCATCATATCGAATAATGAACGCAAGATGGATTGGTTTTAGGATAGGCTATAGTTTTCGAGCGAGCGCAGCGAGCGAGAGACGCGTATAGGTGTGTCATAAACCAACGGTTTGGCACATACGGACATTGAAATATTCGCACCAGCCCGAGGAGCCGGAAGTATTTATCCTATTGCCTATCGACACATGTTTACAGTTTATGAATAGTTTCACATAAATAGTACTATTTCCACATAGTACAATGCAATGTGATGTCCGAAATGGCTGACAAAATTAGGTAATAGCACGACATATATGCAAGGCAACATAAGGTGTATGTATAGCTTGGAAATTGTGACCATTGCTCGCTCGCTCCGCTCCCTCGTAAACATCTAGTCCAACCCCACAACCGATCCGACACGTTCGCAAATTTGAAATATGTCGCCACCATATCGAATAATGAACGGAAGATGGACTGGTTTTAGGTTAGGCTATAGCTTTCGTGCGAGCGCAGCGAACGAGAGACGCGTAAAGGTGTGTCACAAACCATCGGTTTGGCACATACGGACATTGATATATTCGCACCAGCCCGAGGAGCCGGAAGTCTTTATCCTATTGCCTTCTGACAAATGTTTACGGTTTACCAATAGTTTCACATAATTAATACCGTTTCCTCATAGTACAGTGCAACGTGATGTCCGAAATGGCTGACAAAATTAGGTACAAGCGCGAAATATATGCAAGACAATATATGGTACATGTATAGCTTGGAAATTGTGACCGTTGCTCGCTCGCTCTGCTCGCTCGTAAAAATCTAGTCCAACCCCACAACCGATCCGACACGTTCGCAAATTTGAAATATGTCGCCATCATATCGAATAATGAACGCAAGATGGATTGGTTTTAGGTTAGGCTATAGTTTTCGAGCGAGCGCAGCGAGCGAGAGACGCGTATAGGTGTGTCACAAACCAACGGCTTGGCACATACGGACATTGAAATATTCGCACCAGCCCGAGGAGCCGGAAGTATTTATCCTATTGCCTACCGACACATGTTTACAGTTTATGAATAGTTTCACATAAATAGTACAATTTCCTCATAGTACAGTGCAATGTGATGTCCGAAATGGCTGACAAAATTAGGTAATAACACGAAATATATGGAAGGCAATATAAGGTATATGTATAGCTTGGAAATTGTGACCGTTGCTCGCTCGCACCGCTCGCTCGTAAAAATCTAGTCCAACCTCACAACCGATCCCACACGTTCGCAAATTTGAAATATGTCGCCACCATATCGAATAATGAACGGAAGATGGATTGGTTTTAGGTTAGGCTATAGCTTTCGTGCGAGCGCAGCGAACGAGAGACGCGTAAAGGTGTGTCACAAACCATCGGTTTGGCACATACGGACATTGATATATTCGCACCAGCCCGAGGAGCCAGAAGTCTTTATCCTATTGCCTTCTGACAAATGTTTACGGTTTACCAATAGTTTCACATAATTAGTACCGTCTCCTCATAGTACAGTGCAACGTGATGTCCGAAATGGCTGACAAAATTAGGTACAAGCACGAAATATATGCAAGACAATATATGGTATATGTATAGCTTGGAAATTGTGACCGTTGCTCGCTCGCTACGCTCGCTCGTAAAAATCTAGTCCAACCTCACAACCGATCCCACACGTTCGCAAATTTGAAATATGTCGCCACCATATCGAATAATGAACGGAAGATGGATTGGTTTTAGGTTAGGCTACAGCTTTCGTGCGATCGCAGCGAACGAGAGACGTGTAAAGATGTGTCACAAACCAACGGTTTGGCACATACGGACATTGAAATATTCGCACCAGCCCGAGGAGACGGAAGTCTTTATCCTATTGCTTTCTGACAAATGTTTACGGTTTACCAATAGTTTCACATAATTAGTACCGTTTCCTCATAGTACAGTGCAACGTGATGTCCGAAATGGCTGACAACATTAGGTACAAGCACGAAATATATGCAAGACAATATATGGTATATGTATAGCTTGGAAATTGTGACCGTTGCTCGCTCGCTCCGCTCGCTCGTAAAAATCTAGTCCAACACCACAACCGATCCGACACGTTCGCAAATTTGAAATATGTCGCCATCATATCGAATAATGAACGGAAGATGGATTGGTTTTAGGTTAGGTTATAGTTTTCGAGCGAGCGCAGCGAGCGAGAGACGCGTTTAGTTGTGTCATAAACCAACGGTTTGGCTCATACGGACATTGAAATATTCGCACCAGCCCGAGGAGCCGGAAGTATTTATCCTATTGCCTACCGACACATGTTTACAGTTTATGAATAGTTTCACATAAATAGTACTATTTCCTCATAGTACAGTGCAATGTGATGTCCGAAATGGCTGACAAAATTAGGTAATAACACGAAATATATGGAAGGCAATATAAGGTATATGTATAGCTTGGAAATTGTGACCGTTGCTCGCTCGCTCCGCTCGCTCGCAAAAATCTAGTCCAACCTCACAACCGATCCCACACGTTCGCAAATTTGAAATGTGTCGCCACCATATCGAATAATGAACGGAAGATAGATTGGTTTTAGGTTAGGCTATAGCTTTCGTGCGAGCGCAGCGAACGAGAGACGCGTAAAGGTGTGTCACAAACCATCGGTTTGGCACATACGGACATTGATATATTCGCACCAGCCCGAGGAGCCGGAAGTATTTATCCTATTGCCTTCTGACAAATGTTTACGGTTTACCAATAGTTTCACATAATTAGTACCGTCTCCTCATAGTACAGTGCAACGTGATGTCCGAAATGGCTGACAAAATTAGGTACAAGCACGAAATATATGCAAGACAATATATGGTATATGTATAGCTTGGAGATTGTGACCGTTACTCGCTCTCTCCGCTCGCTCGCAAAAATCTAGTCCAACCTCACAACCGATCCCACACGTTCGCAAATTTGAAATATGTCGCCACCATATCGAATAATGAACGGAAGATGGATTGGTTTTAGGTTAGGCTACAGCTTTCGTGCGATCGCAGCGAACGAGAGACGCGTAAAGGTGTGTCACAAACCAACGGTTTGGCACATACGGACATTGAAATATTCGCACCAGCCCGAGGAGACGGAAGTCTTTATCCTATTGCCTTCTGACAAATGTTTACGGTTTACCAATAGTTTCACATAATTAGTACCGTTTCCTCATAGTACAGTGCAACGTGATGTCCGAAATGGCTGACAACATTAGGTACAAGCACGAAATATATGCAAGACAATATATGGTATATGTATAGCTTGGAAATTGTGACCGTTGCTCGCTCGCTCCGCTCGCTCGTAAACATCTAGTCCAACCCCACAACCGATCCGACACGTTCGCAAATTTGAAATACGTCGCCATCATATCGAATAATGAACGCAAGATGGATTGGTTTTAGGTTAGGCTATAGTTTACGAGCGAGCGCAGCGAGCGAGAGACGCGTGTAGGTGTGTCATAAACCAACGGTTTGGAACATACGAACATTGAAATATTCGCACCAGCCCAAGGAGCCGGAAGTATTTATCCTATTGCCTATCGACACATGTTTACAGTTTATGAATAGTTTCACATAAATAGTACTATTTCCTCATAGTACAGTGCAATGTGATGTCCGAAATGGCTGACAAAATTAGGTAATAACACGAAATATATGGAAGGCAATATAAGGTATATGTATAGCTTGGAAATTGTGACCGTTGCTCGCTCGCTCCGCTCGCTCGCAAAAATCTAGTCCAACCTCACAACCGATCCCACACGTTCGCAAATTTGAAATGTGTCGCCACCATATCGAATAATGAACGGAAGATGGATTGGTTTTAGGTTAGGCTATAGCTTTCGTGCGAGCGCAGCGAACGAGAGACGCGTAAAGGTGTGTCACAAACCATCGGTTTGGCACATACGGACATTGATATATTCGCACCAGCCCGAGGAGCCGGAAGTATTTATCCTATTGCCTTCTGACAAATGTTTACGGTTTACCAATAGTTTCACATAATTAGTACCGTCTCCTCATAGTACAGTGCAACGTGATGTCCGAAATGGCTGTCAAAATTAGGTACAAGCACGAAATATATGCAAGACAATATATGGTATATGTATAGCTTGGAAATTGTGACCGTTGCTCGCTCGCTCCGCTCGCTCGTAAACATCTAGTCCAACCTCACAACCGATCCGACACGTTCGCAAATTTGAAATACTTCGCCATCATATCGAATAATGAACGCAAGATGGATTGGTTTTAGGTTAGGCTATAGTTTATGAGCGAGCGCAGCGAGCGAGAGACGCGTATAGGTGTGTCACAAACCAACGGTTTGGCACATACGGACATTGAAATATTCGCACCAGCCCGAGGAGACGGAAGTCTTTATCCTATTGCCTTCTGACAAATGTTTACGGTTTACCAATAGTTTCACATAATTAGTACCGTTTCCTCATAGTACAGTGCAACGTGATGTCCGAAATGGCTGACAACATTAGGTACAAGCACGAAATATATGCAAGACAATATATGGTATATGTATAGCTTGGAAATTGTGACCGTTGCTCGCTCGCTCCGCTCGCTCGTAAAAATCTAGTCCAACACCACAACCGATCCGACACGTTCGCAAATTTGAAATATGTCGCCATCATATCGAATAATGAACGGAAGATGGATTGGTTTTAGGTGAGGTTATAGTTTTCGAGCGAGCGCAGCGAGCGAGAGACGCGTATAGTTGTGTCATAAACCAACGGTTTGGCACATACGGACATTGAAATATTCGCACCAGCCCGAGGAGCCGGAAGTCTTTATCCTATTGTCATCTGACAAATGTTTACGGTTTACCAATAGTTTCACATAATTAGTACCGCTTCCACATGGTACAGTGCAACGTGATGTCCGAAATGGCTGACAAAATTAGGTACAAGCACGAAATATATGCAAGACAATATATGGTATATGTATAGCTTGGAAATTGTGACCGTTACTCGCTCTCTCCGCTCGCTCGCAAAAATCTAGTCCAACCTCACAACCGATCCCACACGTTCGCAAATTTGAAATATGTCGCCACCATATCGAATAATGAACGGAAGATGGATTGGTTTTAGGTTAGGCTATAGCTTTCGTGCGAGCGCAGCGAACGAGAGACGCGTAAAGGTGTGTCACAAACCATCGGTTTGGCACATACGGACATTGATATATTCGCACCAGCCCGAGGAGCCGGAAGTATTTATCCTATTGCCTTCTGACAAATGTTTACGGTTTACCAATAGTTTCACATAATTAGTACCGTTTCCTCATGGTACAGTGCAACGTGTTGTCCGAAATGGCTGACAAAATTAGGTACAAGCACGAAATATATGCAAGACAATATATGGTATATGTATAGCTTGGAAATTGTGACCGTTGCTCGCTCGCTCCGCTCGCTCGTAAACATCTAGTCCAACCCCACAACCGATCCGACACGTTCGCAAATTTGAAATATGTCGCCATCATATCGAATAATGAACGCAAGATGGATTGGTTTTAGGTTAGGCTATAGTTTTCGAGCGAGCGCAGCGAGCGAGAGACGCGTATAGGTGTGTCATAAACCAACGGTTTGGCACATACGGACATTGAAATATTCGCACCAGCCCGAGGAGCCGGAAGTATCTATCCTATTGCCTACCGACACATGTTTACAGTTTATGAATAGTTTCACATAAATAGTACTATTTCCCCATAGTACAGTGCAATGTGATGTCCGAAATGGCTGACAAAATTAGGTAATAACACGAAATATATGGAAGGCAATATAAGGTATATGTATAGCTTGGAAATTGTGACCGTTGCTAGCTCGCTCCGCTCGCTCGTAAAAATCTAGTCCAACCTCACAACCGATCCCACACGTTCGCAAATTTGAAATATGTCGCCACCATATCGAATAATGAACGGAAGATGGATTGGTTTTAGGTTAGGCTATAGCTTTCGTGCGAGCGCAGCGAACGAGAGACGCGTAAAGGTGTGTCACAAACCATCGGTTTGGCACATGCGGACATTGATATATTCGCACCAGCCCGAGGAGCCGGAAGTCTTTATCCTATTGCCATCTGACAAATGTTTACGGTTTACCAATAGTTTCACATAATTAGTACCGTTTCCACATGGTACAGTGCAACGTGATGTCCGAAATGGCTGACAAAATTAGGTACAAGCACGAAATATATGCAAGACAATATATGGTATATGTACAGCTTGGAAATTGTGACCGTTGCTCGCTCGCTCCGCTCGCTCGTAAACATCTAGTCCAACCCCACAACCGATCCGACACGTTCGCAAATTTGAAATATGTCGCCATCATATCGAATAATGAACGCAAGATGGGTCGGTTTTTGTTAGGCTATAGTTTTCGAGCGAGGGCAGCGAGCGAGAGACGCGTATAGGTGTGTCATAAACCAACGGTTTGGCACACACGGACATTGAAATATTCGCACCAGCCCGAGGAGCCGGAAGTATCTATCCTATTGCCTACCGACACATGTTTACAGTTTATGAATAGTTTCACATAAATAGTACTATTTCCTCATAGTACAGTGCAATGTGATGTCCGAAATGGCTGACAAAATTAGGTACAAGCACGAAATATATGCAAGACAATATAAGGTATATGTATAGCTTGGAAATTGTGACCGTTGCTCGCTCGCTCCGCTCGCTCGTAAAAATCTAGTCCAACCCCACAACCGATCCGACACGTTCGCAAATTTGAAATATGTCGCCATCATATCGAATAATGAACGCAAGATGGATTGGTTTTAGGTTAGGCTATAGTTTTCGAGCGAGCGCAGCGAGCGAGAGACGCGTATAGGTATGTCATAAACCAACGGTTTGGCACATACGGACATTGAAATATTCGCACCAGCCCGAGGAGCCGGAAGTATTTATCCTATTGCCTACCGACACATGTTTACAGTTTATGAATAGTTTCACATAAATAGTACTATTTCCTCATAGTACAGTGCAACGTGATGTCCGAAATGGCTGACAAAATTAGGTACAAGCACGAAATATATGCAAGACAATATATGGTATATGTATAGCTTGGAAATTGTGACCGTTGCTCGCTCGCTCCGCTCGCTCGTAAACATCTAGTCCAACCCCACAACCGATCCGACACGTTCGCAAATTTGAAATACGTCGCCATCATATCGAATAATGAACGCAAGATGGATTGGTTTTAGGTTAGGCTATAGTTTACGAGCGAGCGCAGCGAACGAGAGACGTGTAAAGGTGTGTCACAAACCAACGGTTTGGCACATACGGACATTGAAATATTCGCACCAGCCCGAGGAGACGGAAGTCTTTATCCTATTGCCTTCTGACAAATGTTTACGGTTTACCAATAGTTTCACATAATTAGTACCGTTTCCTCATAGTACAGTGCAACGTGATGTCCGAAATGGCTGACAACATTAGGTACAAGCACGAAATATATGCAAGACAATATATGGTATATGTATAGCTTGGAAATTGTGACCGTTGCTCGCTCGCTCCGCTCGCTCGTAAACATCTAGTCCAACCCCACAACCGATCCGACACGTTCGCAAATTTGAAATACGTCGCCATCATATCGAATAATGAACGCAAGATGGATTGGTTTTAGGTTAGGCTATAGTTTACGAGCGAGCGCAGCGAGCGAGAGACGCGTATAGGTGTGTCATAAACCAACGGTTTGGAACATACGAACATTGAAATATTCGCACCAGCCCAAGGAGCCGGAAGTATTTATCCTATTGCCTATCGACACATGTTTACAGTTTATGAATAGTTTCACATAAATAGTACTATTTCCTCATAGTACAGTGCAATGTGATGTCCGAAATGGCTGACAAAATTAGGTAATAACACGAAATATATGAAAGGCAATATAAGGTATATGTATAGCTTGGAAATTGTGACCGTTGCTCGCTCGCTACGCTCGCTCGTAAAAATCTAGTCCAACCTCACAACCGATCCCACACGTTCGCAAATTTGAAATATGTCGCCACCATATCGAATAATGAACGGAAGATGGATTGGTTTTAGGTTAGGCTACAGCTTTCGTGCGATCGCAGCGAACGAGAGACGTGTAAAGGTGTGTCACAAACCAACGGTTTGGCACATACGGACATTGAAATATTCGCACCAGCCCGAGGAGACGGAAGTCTTTATCCTATTGCTTTCTGACAAATGTTTACGGTTTACCAATAGTTTCACATAATTAGTACCGTTTCCTCATAGTACAGTGCAACGTGATGTCCGAAATGGCTGACAACATTAGGTACAAGCACGAAATATATGCAAGACAATATATGGTATATGTATAGCTTGGAAATTGTGACCGTTGCTCGCTCGCTCCGCTCGCTCGTAAAAATCTAGTCCAACACCACAACCGATCCCACACGTTCGCAAATTTGAAATATGTCGCCACCATATCGAATAATGAACGGAAGATGGATTGGTTTTAGGTTAGGCTACAGCTTTCGTGCGATCGCAGCGAACGAGAGACGCGTAAAGGTGTGTCACAAACCAACGGTTTGGCACATACGGACATTGAAATATTCGCACCAGCCCGAGGAGACGGAAGTCTTTATCCTATTGCCTTCTGACAAATGTTTACGGTTTACCAATAGTTTCACATAATTAGTACCGTTTCCTCATAGTACAGTGCAACGTGATGTCCGAAATGGCTGACAACATTAGGTACAAGCACGAAATATATGCAAGACAATATATGGTATATGTATAGCTTGGAAATTGTGACCGTTGCTCGCTCGCTCCGCTCGCTCGTAAACATCTAGTCCAACCCCACAACCGATCCGACACGTTCGCAAATTTGAAATACGTCGCCATCATATCGAATAATGAACGCAAGATGGATTGGTTTTAGGTTAGGCTATAGTTTACGAGCGAGCGCAGCGAGCGAGAGACGCGTATAGGTGTGTCATAAACCAACGGTTTGGAACATACGAACATTGAAATATTCGCACCAGCCCAAGGAGCCGGAAGTATTTATCCTATTGCCTATCGACACATGTTTACAGTTTATGAATAGTTTCACATAAATAGTACTATTTCCTCATAGTACAGTGCAATGTGATGTCCGAAATGGCTGACAAAATTAGGTAATAACACGAAATATATGAAAGGCAATATAAGGTATATGTATAGCTTGGAAATTGTGACCGTTGCTCGCTCGCTACGCTCGCTCGTAAAAATCTAGTCCAACCTCACAACCGATCCCACACGTTCGCAAATTTGAAATATGTCGCCACCATATCGAATAATGAACGGAAGATGGATTGGTTTTAGGTTAGGCTATAGCTTTCGTGCGAGCGCAGCGAACGAGAGACGCGTAAAGGTGTGTCACAAACCATCGGTTTGGCACATACGGACATTGATATATTCGCACCAGCCCGAGGAGCCGGAAGTATTTATCCTATTGCCTTCTGACAAATGTTTACGGTTTACCAATAGTTTCACATAATTAGTACCGTTTCCTCATGGTACAGTGCAACGTGTTGTCCGAAATGGCTGACAAAATTAGGTACAAGCACGAAATATATGCAAGACAATATATGGTATATGTATAGCTTGGAAATTGTGACCGTTGCTCGCTCGCTCCGCTCGCTCGTAAACATCTAGTCCAACCCCACAACCGATCCGACACGTTCGCAAATTTGAAATATGTCGCCATCATATCGAATAATGAACGCAAGATGGATTGGTTTTAGGTTAGGCTATAGTTTTCGAGCGAGCGCAGCGAGCGAGAGACGCGTATAGGTGTGTCATAAACCAACGGTTTGGCACATACGGACATTGAAATATTCGCACCAGCCCGAGGAGCCGGAAGTATCTATCCTATTGCCTACCGACACATGTTTACAGTTTATGAATAGTTTCACATAAATAGTACTATTTCCCCATAGTACAGTGCAATGTGATGTCCGAAATGGCTGACAAAATTAGGTAATAACACGAAATATATGGAAGGCAATATAAGGTATATGTATAGCTTGGAAATTGTGACCGTTGCTAGCTCGCTCCGCTCGCTCGTAAAAATCTAGTCCAACCTCACAACCGATCCCACACGTTCGCAAATTTGAAATATGTCGCCACCATATCGAATAATGAACGGAAGATGGATTGGTTTTAGGTTAGGCTATAGCTTTCGTTCGAGCGCAGCGAACGAGAGACGCGTAAAGGTGTGTCACAAACCATCGGTTTGGCACATGCGGACATTGATATATTCGCACCAGCCCGAGGAGCCGGAAGTCTTTATCCTATTGCCATCTGACAAATGTTTACGGT
This sequence comes from Bombus affinis, assembly GCF_024516045.1. Classification (NCBI taxonomy): domain Eukaryota; kingdom Metazoa; phylum Arthropoda; class Insecta; order Hymenoptera; family Apidae; genus Bombus; species Bombus affinis. The sequence goes on from NW_026109097.1 coordinate 22,255, forward strand.
TTACCAATAGTTTCACATAATTAGTACCGTTTCCACATGGTACAGTGCAACGTGATGTCCGAAATGGCTGACAAAATTAGGTACAAGCACGAAATATATGCAAGACAATATATGGTATATGTACAGCCTTGGAAATTGTGACCGTTGCTCGCTCGCTCCGCTCGCTCGTAAACATCTAGTCCAACCCCACAACCGATCCGACACGTTCGCAAATTTGAAATATGTCGCCATCATATCGAATAATGAACGCAAGATGGGTCGGTTTTTGTTAGGCTATAGTTTTCGAGCGAGGGCAGCGAGCGAGAGACGCGTATAGGTGTGTCATAAACCAACGGTTTGGCACACACGGACATTGAAATATTCGCACCAGCCCGAGGAGCCGGAAGTATCTATCCTATTGCCTACCGACACATGTTTACAGTTTATGAATAGTTTCACATAAATAGTACTATTTCCTCATAGTACAGTGCAATGTGATGTCCGAAATGGCTGACAAAATTAGGTACAAGCACGAAATATATGCAAGACAATATAAGGTATATGTATAGCTTGGAAATTGTGACCGTTGCTCGCTCGCTCCGCTCGCTCGTAAAAATCTAGTCCAACCCCACAACCGATCCGACACGTTCGCAAATTTGAAATATGTCGCCATCATATCGAATAATGAACGCAAGATGGATTGGTTTTAGGTTAGGCTATAGTTTTTCGAGCGAGCGCAGCGAGCGAGAGACGCGTATAGGTATGTCATAAACCAACGGTTTGGCACATACGGACATTGAAATATTCGCACCAGCCCGAGGAGCCGGAAGTATTTATCCTATTGCCTACCGACACATGTTTACAGTTTATGAATAGTTTCACATAAATAGTACTATTTCCTCATAGTACAGTGCAATGTGATGTCCTAAACGGCTGACAAAATTAGGTAATAACACGAAATATATGGAAGGCAATATAAGGTATATGTATAGCTTGGAAATTGTGACCGTTTGCTCGCTCGCTCCGCCCGCTCGCAAAAATCTAGTCCAACCTCACAACCGATCCCACACGTTCGCAAATTTGAAATATGTCGCCACCATATCGAATAATGAACGGAAGATGGATTGGTTTTCGGTTAGGCTATAGCTTTCGTGCGAGCGCAGCGAACGAGAGACGCGTAAAGGTGTGTCACAAACCATCGGTTTGGCACATACGGACATTGATATATTCGCACCAGCCCGAGGAGCCGGAAGTCTTTATCCTATTGCCTTCTGACAAATGTTTACGGTTTACCAATAGCTTCACATAATTAGTACCGTTTCCTCATAGTACAGTGCAACGTGATGTCCGAAATGGCTGACAAAATTAGGTACAAGACGAAATATATGCAAGACAATATATGGTATATTGTATAGCTTGGAAATTGTGACCGTTGCTCGCTCGCTCCGCTCGCTCGTAAAAATCTAGTCCAACCTCACAACCGATCCCACACGTTCGCAAATTGAAATATGTCGCCACCATATCGAATAATGAACGGAAGATGGATTGGTTTTAGGTCAGGCTATAGCTTTCGTGCGAGCGCAGCGAACGAGAGACGCGTATAGGTGTGTCACAAACATCGGTTTTGGCACATACGGACATTGATATATTCGCACCAGCCCGAGGAGCCGGAAGTCTTTATCCTATTGCCTTCTGACAAATGTTTACGGCTTACCAATAGTTTCACATAATTAGTACCGTTTCCTCATAGTACAGTGCAACGTGATGTCCGAAATGGCTGACAACCATTAGGTACAAAGCACGAAATATATGCAAGACAATATATGGTATATGTATAGCTTGGAAATTGTGACCGTTGCTCGCTCGCTCCGATTGCTCGTAAAAATCTAGTCCAACCCCACAACCGATCCGACACGTTCGCAAATTTGAAATATGTCGCCATCATATCGAATAATGAACGCAAGATGGATTGGTTTTAGGTTGGGCTATAGTTTTCGAGCGAGCGCAGCGAGCGAGAGACGCGTATAGGTATGTCATTAAACCAACGGTTTGGCACATACGACATTGAAATATTCGCACCAGCCCGAGGAGCCGGAAGTATTTATCCTATTGCCTACCGACACATGTTTACAGTTCATGAATAGTTTCACATAAATAGTACTATTTCCTCATAGTACAGTGCAATGTGATGTCCTAAATGGCTGACAAAATTAGGTAATAACACGAAATATATGGAAGGCAATATAAGGTATATGTATAGCTTGGAAATTGTGACCGTTGCTCGCTCGCTCCGCTCGCTCGAAAAAATCTAGTCCAACCTCACAACCGACCCGACACGTTCGCAAATTTGAAACATGTCGCCACCATATCGAATAATGAACGGAAGATGGATTGGTTTTAGGTTAGGCTATAGCTTTCGTGCGAGCGCAGCGAACGAGAGACGCGTAAAGGTGTGTCACAAACCATCGGTTTGGCACATACGGACATTGATATATTCGCACCAGCCCGAGGAGCCGGAAGTCTTTATCCTATTGCCTTCTGACAATGTTTACGGTTTACCAATAGTTTCACATAATTAGTACCGTTTCCTCATAGTACAGTGCAACGTGATGTCCGAAATGGCTGACAAAATTAGGTACAAGCACGAAATATATGCAAGACAATATATGGTATATGTATAGCTTGGAAATTGTGACGGTTTGCTCGCTCGCTCCGCTCGCTCGTAAAATCTAGTCCAACCACACAACCGATCCGACACGTTCGCAAATTTGAAATATGTCGCCATCATATCGAATAATGAACGGAAGATGGATTGGTTTTAGGTTAGGCTATAGTTTTCGAGCGAGCGCAGCGAGCGAGAGACGCGTATATGTGTGTCATAAACCAACGGTTTAGCACATAAGCACATTGAAATATTCGCACCAGCCCGAGGAGCCGGAAGTATTTATCCTATTGCCTACCGACACATGTTTAACAGTTTATGAATAGTTTCACATAAATAGTACTATTTCCTCATAGTACAGTGCAATGTGATGTCCGAAATGGCTGACAAAATTAGGTAATAACACGAAATATATGGAAGGCAATATAAGGTATATGTATAGCTTGGAAATTGTGATCGTTGCTCGCTCGTTTCCGCTCGCTCGAAAAAATCTAGTCCAACCTCACAACCGACCCGACACGTTCGCAAATTTGAAATATGTCGCCACCATATCGAATAATGAACGGAAGATGGATTGGTTTTAGGTTAGGCTATAGCTTTCGTGCGAGCGCAGCGAACGAGAGACGCGTAAAGGTGTGTCACAAACCATCGGGTTGGCACATACGGACATTGATATATTCGCACCAGCCCGAGGAGCCGGAAGTCTTTATCCTATTGCCTTCTGACACATGTTTACAGTTTATGAATAGTTTCACAAAATTAGTACCGTTTCCTCATAGTACAGTGCAACGTGATGTCCGAAATGGCTGACAACATTAGGTACAAGCACGAAATATATGCAAGACAATATATGGTATATGTATAGCTTGGAAATTGTGACCGTTGCTCGCTCGCTTCCGCTCGCTCGCAAAAATCTAGTCCAACCTCACAACCGATCCCACACGTTCGCAAATTTGAAATGTGTCGCCACCATATCGAATAATGAACGGAAGATGGATTGGTTTTAGGTTAGGCTATAGCTTTCGTGCGAGCGCAGCGAACGAGAGACGCGTAAAGGTGTGTCACAAACCATCGGTTTGGCACATACGGACATTGATATATTCGCACCAGCCCGAGGAGCCGGAAGTATTTATCCTATTGCCTTCTGACAAATGTTTACGGTTTACCAATAGTTTCACATAATTAGTACCGTCTCCTCATAGTACAGTGCAACGTGATGTCCGAAATGGCTGACAAAATTAGGTACAAGCACGAAATATATGCAAGACAATATATGGTATATGTATAGCTTGGAAATTGTGACCGTTGCTCGCTCGCTCCGCTCGCTCGTAAACCATCTAGTCCAACCCCACAACCGATCCGACACGTCGCAAATTTGAAATACGTCGCCATCATATCGAATAATGAACGCAAGATGGATTGGTTTTAGGTTAGGCTATAGTTTACGAGCGAGCGCAGCGAGCGAGAGACGCTTATAGGTGTGTCACAAACCAACGGTTTGGCACATACGGACATTGAAATATTCGCACCAGCCCGAGGAGACGGAAGTCTTTATCCTATTGCCTTCTGACAAATGTTTACGGTTTACCAATAGTTTCACATAATTAGTACCGTTTCCTCATAGTACAGTGCAACGTGATGTCCGAAATGGCTGACAACATTAGGTACAAGCACGAAATATATGCAAGACAATATAAGGTATATGTATAGCTTGGAAATTGTGACCGTTGCTCGCTCGCTCCGCTCGCTCGTAAAAATCTAGTCCAACCCCACAACCGATCCGACACGTTCGCAAATTTGAAATATGTCGCCATCATATCGAATAATGAACGCAAGATGGATTGGTTTTAGGTTAGGCTATAGTTTTCGAGCGAGCGCAGCGAGCGAGAGACGCGTATAGGTATGTCATAAACCAACGGTTTGGCACATACGGACATTGAAACATTCGCACCAGCCCGAGGAGCCGGAAGTCTTTATCCTATTTCCTACTGACAAATGTTTACAGTTTATGAATAGTTTCACATAAATAGTACTATTTCCTCATAGTACAGTGCAATGTGATGTCCGAAATGGCTGACAAAATTAGGTAATAACACGAAATATATGGAAGGCAATATAAGGTATATGTATAGCTTGGAAATTGTGACCGTTGCTCGCTCGCTCCGCTCGCTTGTAAAAATCTAGTCCAACCTCACAACCGATCCCACACGTTCGCAAATTTGAAATATGTCGCCACCATATCGAATAATGAACGGAAGATGGATTGGTTTTAGGTCAGGCTATAGCTTTCGTGCGAGCGCAGCGAACGAGAGACGCGTAAAGGTGTGTCACAAACCATCGGTTTGGCACATACAGACATTGATATATTCGCACCAGCCCGAGGAGCCGGAAGTCTTTATCCTATTGCCTTCTGACAAATGTTTACGGTTTACCAATAGTTTCACATAATTAGTACCGTTTCCTCATAGTACAGTGCAACGTGATGTCCGAAATGGCTGACAAAATTAGGTACAAGCACGAAATATATGAAAGACAATATATGGTATATGTATAGCTTGGAAATTGTGACCGTTGCTCGCTCGCTCCGCTCGCTCGTAAAAATCTAGTCCAACCCCACAACCGATCCGATACGTTCGCAAATTTGAAATATGTCGCCATCATATCGAATAATGAACGCAAGATGGATTGGTTTATGTTAGGCTATAGCTTTCGTGCGAGCGCAGCGAGCGAGAGACGCGTAAAGGTGTGTCACAAACCAACGGTTTGGCACATACGGACATTGAAATATTCGCACCAGCCCGAGGAGCCGAAAGTCTTTATCCTATTCCCTTCTGACAAATGTTTACGGTTTACCAACAGTTTCACATAATTAGTACCGTTTCCTCATAGTACAGTGCAATGTGATGTCCGAAATGGCAGACAAAATTAGGTACTAGCACGAATACTATACAAGGCAATATATGGTATATGTATAGCTTGGAAATTGTGATCGTTTCTCGCTCGCACCGCTCGCTCGTAAATATTTAGTCCAACCTCACATCCGATCCGACACGTTCTCAAATTTGAAATAAGTCGCCACCATATCGAATAATGAACTCAAGATGGATTGGTTTTAGGTTAGGCTATAGTTTTCGAGCGAGCGCAGCGAGCGAGGGACGCGTAAAGGTGTGTCACAAACCAACGGTTTGGCACATACGGACATTGAAATATTCGCACCAGCCCGTGGAGCCGGATGTCTTTATCGAATTGCCTCCTGACAAATGTTTACAGTTTATGAATAGTTTCACATAAATAGTACTATTTCCACATAGTAAAGTGCAATGTGATGTCAGAAATGGCTGAAAAAATTAGGTAATAAAACGAAATATATGCAAGGCAATATAAGGTATATGTATAGCTTGGAAATTGTCACCGTTGCTCGCTCGCTCCGCTTGCTCGTAAAAATCTAGTCCAACCTCACAAGCGATCCGACACGTCCGCAAATTCGAAATATGTCGCCACCATATCGAATAATGAACGCAACATGGATTGGCGTTAGGTTAGGCTATAGTTTTCGAGCGAGCGCAGCGAGCGAGGGACGCGTAAAGGTGTGTCACAAACCAACGGTTTGGCACATGGGGACATTGAAATATTCGCACCAGCCCGAGGAGCCGGAATTCTTTATCCTATTGCCTACTGACAAATGTTTACAGTTTACCAATAGTTTCACATAAATAGTACTATTTCCACATACTACAGTGCAATGTGATGTCAGAAATGGCTGACAAAATTAGGTAATAACACAGAATATATGCAAGGCAATATAAGGTATATGTATAGCTTGGAAATGGTGATCGTTGCTCGCTCGCTCCACTCGCTCGCAAAAATCTAGTCCAACCTCACAACCGACCCGACACGTTCGCAAATTCGAAATATGTCGCCACCATATCGAATAATAAACGCAAGATGGATTGGTTTTAGGGTAGGCTATAGCATTCGAGCGAGCGCAGCGAGCGGGAGACGCGTAAAGGTGTTTCACAAACCAACGGTTTGGCACATACGGACATTGAAATATTCGCACCAGCTCGAGGAGCCAGATGTCTTTATCGAATTGCCTACTGACAAATGTTTACAGTTTATGAATAGTTTCACATAAATAGTACTATTTCCACATAGTAAAGTGCAATGTGATGTCAGAAATGGCTGACAAAATTAGGTAATAAAACGAAATATATGCAAGGCAATATAAGGTATATGTATAGCTTGGAAATTGTGATCGTTGCTCGCAGGCTCCGCTCGCTCGTAAATATTTAGTCCATCCTCACATCCGATCCGACACGTTCCCCAAATTTGACATAAGTCGCCTCTATGTCGAATGACTAAAGCAAGAGGGATTGGTTTTAGGGTTAGGTTATAGCTTTCGTGCGAGCACGGCGAACGAGGGCCGCGGAGAGGTGTGTCGCAATCCAACGGTTTGGCACATGGGGACATTGATCTTTCGCACCAGCACGAGGAACCGTAAGTCTTTATCCTATTGCCTATTGACAAATGTTTACAGTTTACCTATAGTTTCACATAAATAGTACTATTTGCACATAGTAAAGTGCAATGTGATGTCAGAAATGGCTGACAAAATTAGGTAATAACACGAAATATATGCAAGGCAATATAAGGTTCATGTATAGCTTTGAAATTGTGATCGCTCCGCTCGCTCGTAAATATTTAGTCCAACCTCACATCCGATCCGACACGTTCTCAAATTTGAAATAAGTCGCCACCATATCGAATAGTGAACTCAGGATGGAGGTTTTAGGTTAGGCTATAGTTTTCGAGCGAGCGCAGCGAGCGAGGGACGCGTAAAGGTGTGTCACAAACCAACGGTTTGGCACATACGGACATTGAAATATTCGCACCAGCCCGAGGAGCCGGAAGTCTTTATCGAATTGCCTCCTGACAAATGTTTACAGTTTATGAATAGTTTCACATAAATAGTACTATTTCCACATAGTAAAGTGCAATGTGATGTCAGAAATGGCTGAAAAAATTATGTAATAAAACGAAATATATGCAAGGCAATATAAGGTATATGTATAGCTTGGAAATTGTCACCGTTGCTCGCTCGCTCAGCTTGCTCGTAAAAATCTAGTCCCAACCTCACAAGCGATCCGACACGTCCGCAAATTCGAAATATGTCGCCACCATTTCGAATAATGAACGCAACATGGATTGGCTTTAGGTTAGGCTATAGTTTCGAGCGAGCGCAGCGAGCGAGGGACGCGTAAAGGTGTGTCACAAACCAACGGTTTGGCACATGGGGACATTGAAATATTCGCACCAGCCCAAGGAGCCGGAATTCTTTATCCTATTGCCTACTGACAAATGTTTACAGTTTACCAATAGTTTCACATAAATAGTACTATTTCCACATACTACAGTGCAATATGATGTGAGAAATGGCTGACAAAATTAGGTAATAACACAGAATATATGCAAGGCAATATAAGGTATATGTATAGCTTGGAAATGGTGATCGTTGCTCGCTCGCTCCACTCGCTCGCAAAAATCTAGTCCAACCTCACAACCGACCCGACACGATCGCAAATTCGAAATATGTCGCCACCATATCGAATAATAAACGCAAGATGGATTGGTTTTAGGGTAGGCTATAGCATTCGAGCGAGCGCAGCGAGCGGGAGACGCGTAAAGGTGTGTCACAAACCAACGGTTTGGCACATACGGACATTGAAATATTCGCACCAGCTCGAGGAGCCAGATGTCTTTATCGAATTGCCTACTGACAAATGTTTACAGTTTATGAATAGTTTCACATAAATAGTACTATTTCCACATAGTAAAGTGCAATGTGATGTCAGAAATGGCTGACAAAATTAGGTAATAAAACGAAATATATGCAAGGCAATATAAGGTATATGTATAGCTTGGAAATTGTGATCGTTGCTCGCAGGCTCCGCTCGCTCGTAAATATTTAGTTCATCCTCACATCCGATCCGACACGTTCCCAAATTTGACATAAGTCGCCTCTATGTCGAATGACTAAAGCAAGAGGGATTGGTTTTAGGTTAGGTTATAGCTTTCGTGCGAGCACGGCGAACGAGGGACTCGGAGAGGTGTGTCGCAATCCAACGGTTTGGCACATGGGGACATTGATCTTTCGCACCAGCCCGAGGAACCGTAAGTCTTTATCCTATTGCCTATTGACAAATGTTTACAGTTTACCTATAGTTTCACAGAAATAGTACTATTTGCACATAGTAAAGTGCAATGTGATGTCAGAAATGGCTGACAAAATTAGGTAATAACAGGAAATATATGCAAGGCAATATAAGGTACATGTATAGCTTTGAAATTGTGATCGCTGCTCTCTCGCTCCGCTCGCTCGTAAATATTTAGTCCAACCTCACATCCGATCCGACACGTTCCCAAATTTGAAATAAGTCGCCACCATATCGAATAATGAACTCAAGATGGATTGGTTTTAGGTTAGGCTATAGTTTTCGAGCGAGCGCAGCGAGCGAGGGACGCGTAAAGGTGTGTCACAAACCAACGGTTTGGCACATACGGACATTGAAATATTCGCACCAGCCCGAGGAGCCGGAAGTCTTTATCCTATTGCCTACTGACAAATGTTTACTGTTTATGAATAGTTTCACATAAATAGTACTATTCCCACATACTACAGTGCAATGTGATGTCCGAAAAGGCTGACAAAATTAGGTAATAACACGAAACAAATGCAAGGCAATATAAGGTATATGTATAACTTGGAAATTGTCACCGTTGCTCGCTCGCTCCGCTCTCTCGTAAAAATCCAGTCCAACCTTACAACCGATCCGACACGTTCGCAAATTCGAAATATATCGCCACCATATCGAATACTGAACGCAAGATGGATTGGTTTTAGGTTAGGCTATAGTATTCGAGCGAGCGCAGCGAGCGAGGGACGCGTAAAGGTGTGTCACAAACCAAGGGTTTGGCACATCCGGACATTGAAATATTCGCACCAGCCCGAAGAGCCGGAAGTCTTTATCCTATTGCCTACTGACAAATGTTTACAGTTTATGAATAGTTTCACATAAATAGTACTATTTCCACATAGTACAATGCAATGTGATGTCCGAAATGGCTGACAAAATTAGGTAATAACACGACATATATGCAAGGCAATATAAGGTGTATGTATAGGTTGGAAATTGTGACCGTTGCTCGCTCGCTCCGCTCGCTCGTAAAAATCTAGTCCAACCTCACAACCGATCCCACACGTTCGCAAATTTGAAATATGTCGCCACCATATCGAATAATGAACGGAAGATGGATTGGTTTTAGGTTAGGCTATAGCTTTCGTGCGAGCGCAGCGAACGAGAGACGCGTAAAGGTGTGTCACAAACCATCGGTTTGGCACATACGGACATTGATATATTCGCACCAGCCCGAGGAGCCGGAAGTCTTTATCCTATTGCCATCTGACAAATGTTTACGGTTTACCAATAGTTTCACATAATTAGTACCGTTTCCACATGGTACAGTGCAACGTGATGTCCGAAATGGCTGACAAAATTAGGTACAAGCACGAAATATATGCAAGACAATATATGGTATATGTATAGCTTGGAAATTGTGACCGTTGCTCGCTCGCTCCGCTCGCTCGTAAACATCTAGTCCAACCCCACAACCGATCCGACACGTTCGCAAATTTGAAATATGTCGCCATCATATCGAATAATGAACGCAAGATGGATTGGTTTTAGGTTAGGCTATAGTTTTCGAGCGAGCGCAGCGAGCGAGAGACGCGTATAGGTGTGTCATAAACCAACGGTTTGGCACATACGGACATTGAAATATTCGCACCAGCCCGAGGAGCCGGAAGTATCTATCCTATTGCCTACCGACACATGTTTACAGTTTATGAATAGTTTCACATAAATAGTACTATTTCCTCATAGTACAGTGCAATGTGATGTCCGAAATGGCTGACAAAATTAGGTAATAACACGAAATATATGGAAGGCAATATAAGGTATATGTATAGCTTGGAAATTGTGACCGTTGCTCGCTCGCTCCGCTCGCTCGTAAAAATCTAGTCCAACCTCACAACCGATCCCACACGTTCGCAAATTTGAAATATCTCGCCACCATATCGAATAATGAACGGAAGATGGATTGGTTTTAGGTTAGGCTATAGCTTTCGTGCGAGCGCAGCGAACGAGAGACGCGTAAAGGTGTGTCACAAACCATCGGCTTGGCACATACGGACATTGATATATTCGCACCAGCCCGAGGAGCCGGAAGTATTTATCCTATTGCCATCTGACAAATGTTTACGGTTTACCAATAGTTTCACATAATTAGTACCGTTTCCTCATGGTACAGTGCAACGTGATGTCCGAAATGGCTGACAAAATTAGGTACAAGCACGAAATATATGCAAGACAATATATGGTATATGTATAGCTTGGAAATTGTGACCATTGCTCGCTCGCTCCGCTCGCTCGTAAACATCTAGTCCAACCCCACAACCGATCCGACACGTTCGCAAATTTGAAATATGTCGCCATCATATCGAATAATGAACGCAAGATGGATTGGTTTTAGGTTAGGCTATAGTTTTCGAGCGAGCGCAGCGAGCGAGAGACGCGTATAGGTGTGTCATAAACCAACGGTTTGGCACATACGGAGATTGAAATATTCGCACCAGCCCGAGGAGCCGGAAGTATTTATCCTATTGCCTATCGACACATGTTTACAGTTTATGAATAGTTTCACATAAATAGTACTATTTCCACATAGTACAATGCAATGTGATGTCCGAAATGACAGAAAAAATTAGGTAATAGCACGACATATATGCAAGGCAATATAAGGTGTATGTATAGGTTGGAAATTGTGATCGTTGCTCGCTCGCTCCGCTCGCTCGAAAAAATCTAGTCCAACCTCACAACCGACCCGACACGTTCGCAAAATTGAAATATGTCGCCACCATATCGAATAATGAACGGAAGATGGATTGGTTTTAGGTTAGGCTATAGCTTTCGTGCGAGCGCAGCGAACGAGAGACGCGTAAAGGTGTGTCACAAACCATCGGTTTGGCACATACGGACATTGATATATTCGCACCAGCCCGGGGCGCCGGAAGTCTTTATCCTATTGCCTTCTGACAAATGTTTACGGTTTACCAATAGTTTCACATAATTAATACCGTTTCCTCATGGTACAGTGCAACGTGATGTCCGAAATGGCTGACAAAATTAGGTACAAGCACGAAATATATGCAGACAATATATGGTATATGTATAGCTTGGAAATTGTGACCGTTGCGGGCTCGCTCCGCTCGCTCGTAAAAATCTAGTCCAACCCCACAACCGATCCGACACGTTCGCAAATTTGAAATATGTCGCCATCATATCGAATAATGAACGGAAGATGGATTGGTTTTAGGTTAGGTTATAGTTTTCGAGCGAGCGCAGCGAGCGAGAGACGCGTATAGTTGTGTCATAAACCAACGGTTTGGCACATACGGACATTGAAATATTCGCACCAGCCCGAGGAGCCGGAAGTATTTATCCTATTGCCTACCGACACATGTTTACAGTTTATGAATAGTTTCACATAAATAGTACTATTTCCTCATAGTACAGTGCAATGTGATGTCCGAAATGGCTGACAAAATTAGGTAATAACACGAAATATATGGAAGGCAATATAAGGTATATGTATAGCTTGGAAATTGTGACGGTTGCTCGCTCGCTCCGCTCGCTCGCAAAAATCTAGTCCAACCTCACAACCGATCCCACACGTTCGCAAATTTGAAATGTGTCGCCACCATATCGAATAATGAACGGAAGATGGATTGGTTTTAGGTTAGGCTATAGCTTTCGTGCGAGCGCAGCGAACGAGAGACGCGTAAAGGTGTGTCACAAACCATCGGTTTGGCACATACGGACATTGATATATTCGCACCAGCCCGAGGAGCCGGAAGTATTTATCCTATTGCCTTCTGACAAATGTTTACGGTTTACCAATAGTTTCACATAATTAGTACCGTTTCCTCATGGTACAGTGCAACGTGTTGTCCGAAATGGATGACAAAATTAGGTACAAGCACGAAATATATGCAAGACAATATATGGTATATGTATAGCTTGGAAATTGTGACCGTTGCTCGCTCGCACCGCTCGCTCGTAAACATCTAGTCCAACCCCACAACCGATCCGACACGTTCGCAAATTTGAAATATGTCGCCATCATATCGAATAATGAACGCAAGATGGATTGGTTTTAGGTTAGGCTATAGCTTTCGTGCGAGCACGGCGAACGAGGGACTCGGAGAGGTGTGTCGCAATCCAACGGTTTGGCACATGGGGACATTGATCTTTCGCACCAGCCCGAGGAACCGTAAGTCTTTATCCTATTGCCTATTGACAAATGTTTACAGTTTACCTATAGTTTCACATAAATAGTACTATTTGCACATAGTAAAGTGCAATGTGATGTCCGAAATGGCTGACAAAATTAGGTAATAACACGACATATATGCAAAGCAATATAAGGTGTATGTATAGGTTGGAAATTGTGACCGTTGCTCGCTCGCTCCGCTCGTTCGTAAAAATCTAGTCCAACCTCACAACCGATCCCACACGTTCGCAAATTTGAAATATGTCGCCACCATATCGAATAATGAACGGAAGATGGATTGGTTTTAGGTTAGGCTATAGCTTTCGTGCGAGCGCAGCGAACGAGAGACGCGTAAAGGTGTGTCACAAACCATCGGTTTGGCACATACGGACATTGATATATTCGCACCAGCCCGAGGAGCCGGAAGTATTTATCCTATTGCCTTCTGACAAATGTTTACGGTTTACCAATAGTTTCACATAATTAGTACCGTTTCCTCATGGTACAGTGCAACGTGTTGTCCGAAATGGATGACAAAATTAGGTACAAGCACGAAATATATGCAAGACAATATATGGTATATGTATAGCTTGGAAATTGTGACCGTTGCTCGCTCGCACCGCTCGCTCGTAAACATCTAGTCCAACCCCACAACCGATCCGACACGTTCGCAAATTTGAAATATGTCGCCATCATATCGAATAATGAACGCAAGATGGATTGGTTTTAGGTTAGGCTATAGCTTTCGTGCGAGCACGGCGAACGAGGGACTCGGAGAGGTGTGTCGCAATCCAACGGTTTGGCACATGGGGACATTGATCTTTCGCACCAGCCCGAGGAACCGTAAGTCTTTATCCTATTGCCTATTGACAAATGTTTACAGTTTACCTATAGTTTCACATAAATAGTACTATTTGCACATAGTAAAGTGCAATGTGATGTCCGAAATGGCTGACAAAATTAGGTAATAACACGACATATATGCAAAGCAATATAAGGTGTATGTATAGGTTGGAAATTGTGACCGTTGCTCGCTCGCTCCGCTCGTTCGTAAAAATCTAGTCCAACCTCATAACCGATCCCACACGTTCGCAAATTTGAAATATGTCGCCACCATATCGAATAATGAACGGAAGATGGATTGGTTTTAGGTTAGGCTATAGCTTTCGTGCGAGCGCAGCGAACGAGAGACGCGTAAAGGTGTGTCACAAACCATCGGTTTGGCACATACGGACATTGATATATTCGCACCAGCCCGAGGAGCCGGAAGTCTTTATCCTATTGCCATCTGACAAATGTTTACGGTTTACCAATAGTTTCACATAATTAGTACCGTTTCCTCATGGTACAGTGCAACGTGATGTCCGAAATGGCTGACAACATTAGGTACAAGCACGAAATATATGCAAGACAATATATGGTATATGTATGGCTTGGAAATTGTGACCATTGCTCGCTCGCTCCGCTCCCTCGTAAACATCTAGTCCAACCCCACAACCGATCCGACACGTTCGCAAATTTGAAATATGTCGCCATCATATCGAATAATGAACGCAAGATGGATTGGTTTTAGGTTAGGCTATAGTTTTCGAGCTAGCGCAGCGAGCGAGAGACGCGTATAGGTGTGTCATAAACCAACGGTTTGGCACCTACGGACATTGAAATATTCGCACCAGCCCGAGGAGCCGGAAGTATTTATCCTATTGCCTATCGACACATGTTTACAGTTTATGAATAGTTTCACATAAATAGTACTATTTCCTCATAGTACAGTGCAATGTGATGTCCGAAATGGCTGACAAAATTAGGTAATAACACGACATATATGCAAGGCAATATAAGGTGTATGTATAGGTTGGAAATTGTGACCGTTGCTCGCTCGCTCCGCTCGCTCGTAAACATCTAGTCCAACCCCACAACCGATCCGACACGTTCGCAAATTTGAAATATGTCGCCACCATATCGAATAATGAACGGAAGATGGATTGGTTTTAGGTTAGGCTATAGTTTTCGAGCGAGCGCAGCGAGCGAGAGACGCGTATAGGTGTGTCATAAACCAACGGTTTGGCACATACGGACATTGAAATATTCGCACCAGCCCGAGGAGCCGGAAGTATCTATCCTATTGCCTACCGACACATGTTTACAGTTTATGAATAGTTTCACATAAATAGTACTATTTCCTCATAGTACAGTGCAATGTGATGTCCGAAATGGCTGACAAAATTAGGTAATAACACGAAATATATGGAAGGCAATATAAGGTATATGTATAGCTTGGAAATTGTGACCGTTGCTCGCTCGCTCCGCTCGCTCGTAAAAATCTAGTCCAACCTCACAACCGATCCCACACGTTCGCAAATTTGAAATATCTCGCCACCATATCGAATAATGAACGGAAGATGGATTGGTTTTAGGTTAGGCTATAGCTTTCGTGCGAGCGCAGCGAACGAGAGACGCGTAAAGGTGTGTCACAAACCATCGGCTTGGCACATACGGACATTGATATATTCGCACCAGCCCGAGGAGCCGGAAGTATTTATCCTATTGCCATCTGACAAATGTTTACGGTTTACCAATAGTTTCACATAATTAGTACCGTTTCCTCATGGTACAGTGCAACGTGATGTCCGAAATGGCTGACAAAATTAGGTACAAGCACGAAATATATGCAAGACAATATATGGTATATGTATAGCTTGGAAATTGTGACCATTGCTCGCTCGCTCCGCTCGCTCGTAAACATCTAGTCCAACCCCACAACCGATCCGACACGTTCGCAAATTTGAAATATGTCGCCATCATATCGAATAATGAACGCAAGATGGATTGGTTTTAGGTTAGGCTATAGTTTTCGAGCGAGCGCAGCGAGCGAGAGACGCGTATAGGTGTGTCATAAACCAACGGTTTGGCACATACGGAGATTGAAATATTCGCACCAGCCCGAGGAGCCGGAAGTATTTATCCTATTGCCTATCGACACATGTTTACAGTTTATGAATAGTTTCACATAAATAGTACTATTTCCACATAGTACAATGCAATGTG
This sequence comes from Bombus affinis, assembly GCF_024516045.1. Classification (NCBI taxonomy): domain Eukaryota; kingdom Metazoa; phylum Arthropoda; class Insecta; order Hymenoptera; family Apidae; genus Bombus; species Bombus affinis. The sequence goes on from NW_026109097.1 coordinate 38,333, forward strand.
ATGTCCGAAATGACAGAAAAAATTAGGTAATAGCACGACATATATGCAAGGCAATATAAGGTGTATGTATAGGTTGGAAATTGTGATCGTTGCTCGCTCGCTCCGCTCGCTCGAAAAAATCTAGTCCAACCTCACAACCGACCCGACACGTTCGCAAAATTGAAATATGTCGCCACCATATCGAATAATGAACGGAAGATGGATTGGTTTTAGGTTAGGCTATAGCTTTCGTGCGAGCGCAGCGAACGAGAGACGCGTAAAGGTGTGTCACAAACCATCGGTTTGGCACATACGGACATTGATATATTCGCACCAGCCCGGGGCGCCGGAAGTCTTTATCCTATTGCCTTCTGACAAATGTTTACGGTTTACCAATAGTTTCACATAATTAATACCGTTTCCTCATGGTACAGTGCAACGTGATGTCCGAAATGGCTGACAAAATTAGGTACAAGCACGAAATATATGCAGACAATATATGGTATATGTATAGCTTGGAAATTGTGACCGTTGCGGGCTCGCTCCGCTCGCTCGTAAAAATCTAGTCCAACCCCACAACCGATCCGACACGTTCGCAAATTTGAAATATGTCGCCATCATATCGAATAATGAACGGAAGATGGATTGGTTTTAGGTTAGGTTATAGTTTTCGAGCGAGCGCAGCGAGCGAGAGACGCGTATAGTTGTGTCATAAACCAACGGTTTGGCACATACGGACATTGAAATATTCGCACCAGCCCGAGGAGCCGGAAGTATTTATCCTATTGCCTACCGACACATGTTTACAGTTTATGAATAGTTTCACATAAATAGTACTATTTCCTCATAGTACAGTGCAATGTGATGTCCGAAATGGCTGACAAAATTAGGTAATAACACGAAATATATGGAAGGCAATATAAGGTATATGTATAGCTTGGAAATTGTGACGGTTGCTCGCTCGCTCCGCTCGCTCGCAAAAATCTAGTCCAACCTCACAACCGATCCCACACGTTCGCAAATTTGAAATGTGTCGCCACCATATCGAATAATGAACGGAAGATGGATTGGTTTTAGGTTAGGCTATAGCTTTCGTGCGAGCGCAGCGAACGAGAGACGCGTAAAGGTGTGTCACAAACCATCGGTTTGGCACATACGGACATTGATATATTCGCACCAGCCCGAGGAGCCGGAAGTATTTATCCTATTGCCTTCTGACAAATGTTTACGGTTTACCAATAGTTTCACATAATTAGTACCGTTTCCTCATGGTACAGTGCAACGTGTTGTCCGAAATGGATGACAAAATTAGGTACAAGCACGAAATATATGCAAGACAATATATGGTATATGTATAGCTTGGAAATTGTGACCGTTGCTCGCTCGCACCGCTCGCTCGTAAACATCTAGTCCAACCCCACAACCGATCCGACACGTTCGCAAATTTGAAATATGTCGCCATCATATCGAATAATGAACGCAAGATGGATTGGTTTTAGGTTAGGCTATAGCTTTCGTGCGAGCACGGCGAACGAGGTACTCGGAGAGGTGTGTCGCAATCCAACGGTTTGGCACATGGGGACATTGATCTTTCGCACCAGCCCGAGGAACCGTAAGTCTTTATCCTATTGCCTATTGACAAATGTTTACAGTTTACCTATAGTTTCACATAAATAGTACTATTTGCACATAGTAAAGTGCAATGTGATGTCCGAAATGGCTGACAAAATTAGGTAATAACACGACATATATGCAAAGCAATATAAGGTGTATGTATAGGTTGGAAATTGTGACCGTTGCTCGCTCGCTCCGCTCGTTCGTAAAAATCTAGTCCAACCTCACAACCGATCCCACACGTTCGCAAATTTGAAATATGTCGCCACCATATCGAATAATGAACGGAAGATGGATTGGTTTTAGGTTAGGCTATAGCTTTCGTGCGAGCGCAGCGAACGAGAGACGCGTAAAGGTGTGTCACAAACCATCGGTTTGGCACATACGGACATTGATATATTCGCACCAGCCCGAGGAGCCGGAAGTATTTATCCTATTGCCTTCTGACAAATGTTTACGGTTTACCAATAGTTTCACATAATTAGTACCGTTTCCTCATGGTACAGTGCAACGTGTTGTCCGAAATGGATGACAAAATTAGGTACAAGCACGAAATATATGCAAGACAATATATGGTATATGTATAGCTTGGAAATTGTGACCGTTGCTCGCTCGCACCGCTCGCTCGTAAACATCTAGTCCAACCCCACAACCGATCCGACACGTTCGCAAATTTGAAATATGTCGCCATCATATCGAATAATGAACGCAAGATGGATTGGTTTTAGGTTAGGCTATAGCTTTCGTGCGAGCACGGCGAACGAGGGACTCGGAGAGGTGTGTCGCAATCCAACGGTTTGGCACATGGGGACATTGATCTTTCGCACCAGCCCGAGGAACCGTAAGTCTTTATCCTATTGCCTATTGACAAATGTTTACAGTTTACCTATAGTTTCACATAAATAGTACTATTTGCACATAGTAAAGTGCAATGTGATGTCCGAAATGGCTGACAAAATTAGGTAATAACACGACATATATGCAAAGCAATATAAGGTGTATGTATAGGTTGGAAATTGTGACCGTTGCTCGCTCGCTCCGCTCGTTCGTAAAAATCTAGTCCAACCTCATAACCGATCCCACACGTTCGCAAATTTGAAATATGTCGCCACCATATCGAATAATGAACGGAAGATGGATTGGTTTTAGGTTAGGCTATAGCTTTCGTGCGAGCGCAGCGAACGAGAGACGCGTAAAGGTGTGTCACAAACCATCGGTTTGGCACATACGGACATTGATATATTCGCACCAGCCCGAGGAGCCGGAAGTCTTTATCCTATTGCCATCTGACAAATGTTTACGGTTTACCAATAGTTTCACATAATTAGTACCGTTTCCTCATGGTACAGTGCAACGTGATGTCCGAAATGGCTGACAACATTAGGTACAAGCACGAAATATATGCTAGACAATATATGGTATATGTATGGCTTGGAAATTGTGACCATTGCTCGCTCGCTCCGCTCCCTCGTAAACATCTAGTCCAACCCCACAACCGATCCGACACGTTCGCAAATTTGAAATATGTCGCCATCATATCGAATAATGAACGCAAGATGGATTGGTTTTAGGTTAGGCTATAGTTTTCGAGCTAGCGCAGCGAGCGAGAGACGCGTATAGGTGTGTCATAAACCAACGGTTTGGCACCTACGGACATTGAAATATTCGCACCAGCCCGAGGAGCCGGAAGTATTTATCCTATTGCCTATCGACACATGTTTACAGTTTATGAATAGTTTCACATAAATAGTACTATTTCCTCATAGTACAGTGCAATGTGATGTCCGAAATGGCTGACAAAATTAGGTAATAACACGAAATATATGGAAGGCAATATAAGGTATATGTATAGCTTGGAAATTGTGACCGTTGCTCGCTCGCACCGCTCGCTCGCACCGCTCGCTCGTAAAAATCTAGTCCAACCTCACAACCGATCCCACACGTTCGCAAATTTGAAATATTTCGCCACCATATCGAATAATGAACGGAAGATGGATTGGTTTTAGGTTAGGCTATAGCTTTCGTGCGAGCACGGCGAACGAGGGACTCGGAGAGGTGTGTCGCAATCCAACGGTTTGGCACATGGGGACATTGATCTTTCGCACCAGCCCGAGGAACCGTAAGTCTTTATCCTATTGCCTATTGACAAATGTTTACAGTTTACCTATAGTTTCACATAAATAGTACTATTTGCACATAGTAAAGTGCAATGTGATGTCCGAAATGGCTGACAAAATTAGGTAATAACACGACATATATGCAAGGCAATATAAGGTGTATGTATAGGTTGGAAATTGTGACCGTTGCTCGCTCGCTCCGCTCGTTCGTAAAAATCTAGTCCAACCTCACAACCGATCCCACACGTTCGCAAATTTGAAATAGGTCGCCACCATATCGAATAATGAACGGAAGATGGATTGGTTTTAGGTTAGGCTATAGCTTTCGTGCGAGCGCAGCGAACGAGAGACGCGTAAAGGTGTGTCACAAACCATCGGTTTGGCACATACGGACATTGATATATTCGCACCAGCCCGAGGAGCCGGAAGTCTTTATCCTATTGCCATCTGACAAATGTTTACAGTTTACCAATAGTTTCACATAATTAGTACCGTTTCCACATGGTACAGTGCAACGTGATGTCCGAAATGGCTGACAAAATTAGGTACAAGCACGAAATATATGCAAGACAATATATGGTATATGTATAGCTTGGAAATTGTGACCGTTGCTCGCTCGCTCCGCTCGCTCGCAAAAATCTAGTCCAACCTCACAACCGATCCCACACGTTCGCAAATTTGAAATATGTCGCCACCATATCGAATAATGAACGGAAGATGGATTGGTTTTAGGTTAGGCTATAGCTTTCGTGCGAGCGCAGCGAACGAGAGACGCGTAAAGGTGTGTCACATACCATCGGTTTGGCACATACGGACATTGATATATTCGCACCAGCCCGAGGAGCCGAAGTATTTATCCTATTGCCTTCTGACAAATGTTTACGGTTTACCAATAGTTTCACATAATTAGTACCGTTTCCTCATGGTACATTGCAACGTGTTGTCCGAAATGGCTGACAAAATTAGGTACAAGCACGAAATATATGCAAGACAATATATGGTATATGTATAGCTTGGAAATTGTGACCGTTGCTCGCTCGCTCCGCTCGCTCGTAAACATCTAGTCCAACCCCACAACCGATCCGACACGTTCGCAAATTTGAAATATGTCGCCATCATATCGAATAATGAACGCAAGATGGGTCGGTTTTTGTTAGGCTATAGTTTTCGAGCGAGGGCAGCGAGCGAAAGACGCGTATAGGTGTGTCATAAACCAACGGTTTGGCACACACGGACATTGAAATATTCGCACCAGCCCGAGGAGCCGGAAGTATCTATCCTATTGCCTACCGACACATGTTTACAGTTTATGAATAGTTTCACATAAATAGTACTATTTCCTCATAGTACAGTGCAATGTGATGTCCGAAATGGCTGACAAAATTAGGTACAAGCACGAAATATATGCAAGACAATATATGGTATATGTATAGCTTGGAAATTGTGACCATTGCTCGCTCGCTCCGCTCGCTCGTAAACATGTAGTCCAACCCCACAACCGATCCGACACGTTCGCAAATTTGAAATATGTCGCCATCATATCGAATAATGAACGCAAGATGGATTGGTTTTAGGTTAGGCTATAGTTTTCGAGCGAGCGCAGCGAGCGAGAGACGCGTATAGGTGTGTCATAAACCAACGGTTTGGCACATACGGTCATTGAAATATTCGCACCAGCCCGAGGAGCCGGAAGTATTTATCCTATTGCCTATCGACACATGTTTACAGTTTATGAATAGTTTCACATAAATAGTACTATTTCCACATAGTACAATGCAATGTGATGTCCGAAATGGCTGACAAAATTAGGTAATAACACGACATATATGCAAGGCAATATAAGGTGTATGTATAGGTTGGAAATTGTGACCGTTGCTCGCTCGCTCCGCTCGCTCGTAAAAATCTAGTCCAACCTCACAACCGATCCCACACGTTCGCAAATTTGAAATATGTCGCCACCATATCGAATAATGAACGGAAGATGGATTGGTTTTAGGTTAGGCTATAGCTTTCGTGCGAGCGCAGCGAACGAGAGACGCGTAAAGGTGTGTCACAAACCATCGGTTTGGCACATGCGGACATTGATATATTCGCACCAGCCCGAGGAGCCGGAAGTCTTTATCCTATTGCCATCTGACAAATGTTTACGGTTTACCAATAGTTTCACATAATTAGTACCGTTTCCACATGGTACAGTGCAACGTGATGTCCGAAATGGCTGACAAAATTAGGTACAAGCACGAAATATATGCAAGACAATATATGGTATATGTATAGCTTGGAAATTGTGACCGTTGCTCGCTCGCTCCGCTCGCTCGTAAAAATCTAGTCCAACCTCACAACCGCTCCGTCACGTTCGCAAATTTGAAATATGTCGCCATCATATCGAATAATGAACGCAAGATGGGTCGGTTTTTGTTAGGCTATAGTTTTCGAGCGAGGGCAGCGAGCGAAAGACGCGTATAGGTGTGTCATAAACCAACGGTTTGGCACACACGGACATTGAAATATTCGCACCAGCCCGAGGAGCCGGAAGTATCTATCCTATTGCCTACCGACACATGTTTACAGTTTATGAATAGTTTCACATAAATAGTACTATTTCCTCATAGTACAGTGCAATGTGATGTCCGAAATGGCTGACAAAATTAGGTACAAGCACGAAATATATGCAAGACAATATATGGTATATGTATAGCTTGGAAATTGTGACCATTGCTCGCTCGCTCCGCTCGCTCGTAAACATCTAGTCCAACCCCACAACCGATCCGACACGTTCGCAAATTTGAAATATGTCGCCATCATATCGAATAATGAACGCAAGATGGATTGGTTTTAGGTTAGGCTATAGTTTTCGAGCGAGCGCAGCGAGCGAGAGACGCGTATAGGTGTGTCATAAACCAACGGTTTGGCACATACGGTCATTGAAATATTCGCACCAGCCCGAGGAGCCGGAAGTATTTATCCTATTGCCTATCGACACATGTTTACAGTTTATGAATAGTTTCACATAAATAGTACTATTTCCACATAGTACAATGCAATGTGATGTCCGAAATGGCTGACAAAATTAGGTAATAACACGACATATATGCAAGGCAATATAAGGTGTATGTATAGGTTGGAAATTGTGACCGTTGCTCGCTCGCTCCGCTCGCTCGTAAAAATCTAGTCCAACCTCACAACCGATCCCACACGTTCGCAAATTTGAAATATGTCGCCACCATATCGAATAATGAACGGAAGATGGATTGGTTTTAGGTTAGGCTATAGCTTTCGTGCGAGCGCAGCGAACGAGAGACGCGTAAAGGTGTGTCACAAACCATCGGTTTGGCACATGCGGACATTGATATATTCGCACCAGCCCGAGGAGCCGGAAGTCTTTATCCTATTGCCATCTGACAAATGTTTACGGTTTACCAATAGTTTCACATAATTAGTACCGTTTCCACATGGTACAGTGCAACGTGATGTCCGAAATGGCTGACAAAATTAGGTACAAGCACGAAATATATGCAAGACAATATATGGTATATGTATAGCTTGGAAATTGTGACCGTTGCTCGCTCGCTCCGCTCGCTCGTAAACATCTAGTCCAACCCCACAACCGATCCGACACGTTCGCAAATTTGAAATATGTCGCCATCATATCGAATAATGAACGCAAGATGGATTGGTTTTAGGTTAGGCTATAGTTTTCGAGCGAGCGCAGCGAGCGAGAGACGCGTATAGGTGTGTCATAAACCAACGGTTTGGCACATACGGACATTGAAATATTCGCACCAGCCCGAGGAGCCGGAAGTATTTATCCTATTGCCTATCGACACATGTTAACAGTTTATGAATAGTTTCACATAAATAGTACTATTTCCACATAGTACACTGCAATGTGATGTCCGAAATGGCTGACAAAATTAGGTAATAACACGACATATATGCAAGGCAATATAAGGTGTATGTATTGGTTGGAAATTGTGATCGTTGCTCGCTCGCTCCGCTCGCTCGAAAAAATCTAGTCCAACCTCACAACCGACCCGACACGTTCGCAAATTTGAAATATGTCGCCACCATATCGAATAATGAACGGAAGATGGATTGGTTTTAGGTTAGGCTATAGCTTTCGTGCGAGCGCAGCGAACGAGAGACGCGTAAAGGTGTGTCACATACCATCGGTTTGGCACATACGGACATTGATATATTCGCACCAGCCCGAGGAGCCAGAAGTCTTTATCCTATTGCCCTCTGACAAATGTTTACGGTTTACCAATAGTTTCACATAATTAGTACCGTCTCCTCATAGTACAGTGCAACGTGATGTCCGAAATGGCTGACAAAATTAGGTACAAGCACGAAATATATGCAAGACAATATATGGTATATGTATAGCTTGGAAATTGTGACCGTTGCTCGCTCGCTCCGCTCGCTCGTAAAAATCTAGTCCAACCCCACAACCGATCCGACACGTTCGCAAATTTGAAATATGTCGCCATCATATCGAATAATGAACGGAAGATGGATTGGTTTTAGGTTAGGTTATAGTTTTCGAGCGAGCGCAGCGAGCGAGAGACGCGTATAGTTGTGTCATAAACCAACGGTTTGGCACATACGGACATTGAAATATTCGCACCAGCCCGAGGAGCCGGAAGTATTTATCCTATTGCCTACCGACACATGTTTACAGTTTATGAATAGTTTCACATAAATAGTACTATTTCCTCATAGTACAGTGCAATGTGATGTCCGAAATGGCTGACAAAATTAGGTAATAACACGAAATATATGGAAGGCAATATAAGGTATATGTATAGCTTGGAAATTGTGACCGTTGCTCGCTCGCTCCGCTCGCCCGCAGAAATCTAGTCCAACCTCACAACCGATCCCACACGTTCGCAAATTTGAAATGTGTCGCCACCATATCGAATAATGAACGGAAGATGGATTGGTTTTAGGTTAGGCTATAGCTTTCGTGCGAGCGCAGCGAACGAGAGACGCGTAAAGGTGTGTCACAAACCATCGGTTTGGCACATACGGACATTGATATATTCGCACCAGCCCGAGGAGCCGGAAGTATTTATCCTATTGCCTTCTGACAAATGTTTACGGTTTACCAATAGTTTCACATAATTAGTACCGTTTCCTCATGGTACAGTGCAACGTGTTGTCCGAAATGGCTGACAAAATTAGGTACAAGCACGAAATATATGCAAGACAATATATGTTATATTTATAGCTTGGAAATTGTGACCGTTGCTCGCTCGCTCCGCTCGCTCGTAAACATCTAGTCCAACCCCACAACCGATCCGACACGTTCGCAAATTTGAAATATGTCGCCATCATATCGAATAATGAACGCAAGATGGATTGGTTTTAGGTTAGGCTATAGCTTTCGTGCGAGCACGGCGAACGAGGGACTCGGAGAGGTGTGTCGCAATCCAACGGTTTGGCACATGGGGACATTGATCTTTCGCACCAGCCCGAGGAACCGTAAGTCTTTATCCTATTGCCTATTGACAAATGTTTACAGTTTACCTATAGTTTCACATAAATAGTACTATTTGCACATAGTAAAGTGCAATGTGATGTCCGAAATGGCTGACAAAATTAGGTAATAACACGACATATATGCAAGGCAATATAAGGTGTATGTATAGGTTGGAAATTGTGACCGTTGCTCGCTCGCTCCGCTCGTTCGTAAAAATCTAGTCCAACCTCACGACCGATCCCACACGTTCGCAAATTTGAAATATGTCGCCACCATATCGAATAATGAACGGAAGATGGATTGGTTTTAGGTTAGGCTATAGCTTTCGTGCGAGCGCAGCGAACGAGAGACGCGTAAAGGTGTGTCACAAACCATCGGTTTGGCACATACGGACATTGATATATTCGCACCAGCCCGAGGAGCCGGAAGTCTTTATCCTATTGCCATCTGACAAATGTTTACGGTTTACCAATAGTTTCACATAATTAGTACCGTTTCCACATGGTACAGTGCAACGTGATGTCCGAAATGGCTGACAAAATTAGGTACAAGCACGAAATATATGCAAGACAATATATGGTATATGTATAGCTTGGAAATTGTGACCGTTGCTCGCTCGCTCCGCTCGCTCGCAAAAATCTAGTCCAACCTCACAACCGATCCCACACGTTCGCAAATTTGAAATATGTCGCCACCATATCGAATAATGAACGGAAGATGGATTGGTTTTAGGTTAGGCTATAGCTTTCGTGCGATCGCAGCGAACGAGAGACGCGTAAAGGTGTGTCACATACCATCGGTTTGGCACATACGGACATTGATATATTCGCACCAGCCCGAGGAGCCGGAAGTATTTATCCTATTGCCTTCTGACAAATGTTTACGGTTTACCAATAGTTTCACATAATTAGTACCGTTTCCTCATGGTACAGTGCAACGTGTTGTCCGAAATGGCTGACAAAATTAGGTACAAGCACGAAATATATGCAAGACAATATATGGTATATGTATAGCTTGGAAATTGTGACCGTTGCTCGCTCGCTCCGCTCGCTCGTAAACATCTAGTCCAACCCCACAACCGATCCGACACGTTCGCAAATTTGAAATATGTCGCCATCATATCGAATAATGAACGCAAGATGGGTCGGTTTTTGTTAGGCTATAGTTTTCGAGCGAGGGCAGCGAGCGAAAGACGCGTATAGGTGTGTCATAAACCAACGGTTTGGCACACACGGACATTGAAATATTCGCACCAGCCCGAGGAGCCGGAAGTATCTATCCTATTGCCTACCGACACATGTTTACAGTTTATGAATAGTTTCACATAAATAGTACTATTTCCTCATAGTACAGTGCAATGTGATGTCCGAAATGGCTGACAAAATTAGGTACAAGCACGAAATATATGCAAGACAATATATGGTATATGTATAGCTTGGAAATTGTGACCGTTGCTCGCTCGCTCCGCTCGCTCGCAAAAATCTAGTCCAACCCCACAACCGATCCGACACGTTCGCAAATTTGAAATATGTCGCCATCATATCGAATAATGAACGCAAGATGGATTGGTTTTAGGTTAGGCTATAGTTTTCGAGCGAGCGCAGCGAGCGAGAGACGCGTATAGGTGTGTCATAAACCAACGGTTTGGCACATACGGACATTGAAATATTCGCACCAGCCCGAGGAACCGGAAGTATTTATCCTATTGCCTACCGACACATGTTTACAGTTTATGAATAGTTTCACATAAATAGTACTATTTCCTCATAGTACAGTGCAATGTGATGTCCGAAATGGGTGACAAAATTAGGTACAAGCACGAAATATATGCAAGACAATATATGGTATATGTATAGCTTGGAAATTGTGACCGTTGCTCGCTCGCTCCGCTCGCTCGTAAAAATCTAGTCCAACCCCACAACCGATCCTACACGTTCGCAAGTTTGAAATATGTCGCCATCATATCGAATAATGAACGCAAGATGGATTGGTTTTAGGTTAGGCTATAGTTTTCGAGCGAGCGCAGCGAACGAGAGACGCGTAAAGGTGTGTCACAAACCATCGGTTTGGCACATACGGACATTGATATATTCGCACCAGCCCGAGGTGCCGGAAGTCTTTATCCTATTGCCTTCTGACAAATGTTTACGGTTTACCAATAGTTTCACATAATTAGTACCGTTTCCTCATAGTACAGTGCAACGTGATGTCCGAAATGGCTGACAAAATTAGGTACAAGCACGAAATATATGCAAGACAATATATGGTATATGTATAGCTTGGAAATTGTGACCGTTGCTCGCTCGCTCCGCTCGCTCGTAAAAATCTAGTCCAACCTCACAACCGATCCGACACGTTCGCAAATTTGAAATATGTCGCCATCATATCGAATAATGAACGCAAGATGGATTGGTTTTAGGTTAGGCTATAGCTTTCGAGCGAGCGCCGCGAGCGAGAGACGCGTAAAGGTGTGATAAACCAACGGTTTGGCACATACGGACATTGAAATATTCGCACCAGCCCGAGGAGCCGGAAGTATTTATCCTATTGCCTACCGACACATGTTTACAGTTTATGAATAGTTTCACATAAATAGTACTATTTCCTCATAGTACAGTGCAATGTGATGTCCGAAATGGCTGACAAAATTAGGTACAAGCACGAAATATATGCAAGACAATATATGGTATATGTATAGCTTGGAAATTGTGACCGTTGCTCGCTCGCTCCGCTCGCTCGTAAAAATCTAGTCCAACCTCACAACCGCTCCGTCACGTTCGCAAATTTGAAATATGTCGCCACCATATCGAATAATGAACGCAAGATGGATTGGTTTTAGGTTAGGCTATAGTTTTCGAGCGAGCGCAGCGAGCGAGAGACGCGTATAGGTGTGTCATAAACCAACGGTTTGGCACATACGGACATTGAAATATTCGCACCAGCCCGAGGAGCCGGAAGTATTTATCCTATTGCCTATCGACACATGTTAACAGTTTATGAATAGTTTCACATAAATAGTACTATTTCCACATAGTACACTGCAATGTGATGTCCGAAATGGCTGACAAAATTAGGTAATAACACGACATATATGCAAGGCAATATAAGGTGTATGTATTGGTTGGAAATTGTGATCGTTGCTCGCTCGCCCCGCTCGCTCGAAAAAATCTAGTCCAACCTCACAACCGACCCGACACGTTCGCAAATTTGAAATATGTCGCCACCATATCGAATAATGAACGGAAGATGGATTGGTTTTAGGTTAGGCTATAGCTTTCGTGCGAGCGCAGCGAACGAGAGACGCGTAAAGGTGTGTCACATACCATCGGTTTGGCACATACGGACATTGATATATTCGCACCAGCCCGAGGAGCCAGAAGTCTTTATCCTATTGCCCTCTGACAAATGTTTACGGTTTACCAATAGTTTCACATAATTAGTACCGTCTCCTCATAGTACAGTGCAACGTGATGTCCGAAATGGCTGACAAAATTAGGTACAAGCACGAAATATATGCAAGACAATATATGGTATATGTATAGCTTGGAAATTGTGACCGTTGCTCGCTCGCTCCGCTCGCTCGTAAAAATCTAGTCCAACCCCACAACCGATCCGACACGTTCGCAAATTTGAAATATGTCGCCATCATATCGAATAATGAACGGAAGATGGATTGGTTTTAGGTTAGGTTATAGTTTTCGAGCGAGCGCAGCGAGCGAGAGACGCGTATAGTTGTGTCATAAACCAACGGTTTGGCACATACGGACATTGAAATATTCGCACCAGCCCGAGGAGCCGGAAGTATTTATCCTATTGCCTACCGACACATGTTTACAGTTTATGAATAGTTTCACATAAATAGTACTATTTCCTCATAGTACAGTGCAATGTGATGTCCGAAATGGCTGACAAAATTAGGTAATAACACGAAATATATGGAAGGCAATATAATGTATATGTATAGCTTGGAAATTGTGACCGTTGCTCGCTCGCTCCGCTCGCTCGCAGAAATCTAGTCCAACCTCACAACCGATCCCACACGTTCGCAAATTTGAAATGTGTCGCCACCATATCGAATAATGAACGGAAGATGGATTGGTTTTAGGTTAGGCTATAGCTTTCGTGCGAGCGCAGCGAACGAGAGACGCGTAAAGGTGTGTCACAAACCATCGGTTTGGCACATACGGACATTGATATATTCGCACCAGCCCGAGGAGCCGGAAGTATTTATCCTATTGCCTTCTGACAAATGTTTACGGTTTACCAATAGTTTCACATAATTAGTACCGTTTCCTCATGGTACAGTGCAACGTGTTGTCCGAAATGGCTGACAAAATTAGGTACAAGCACGAAATATATGCAAGACAATATATGTTATATTTATAGCTTGGAAATTGTGACCGTTGCTCGCTCGCTCCGCTCGCTCGTAAACATCTAGTCCAACCCCACAACCGATCCGACACGTTCGCAAATTTGAAATATGTCGCCATCATATCGAATAATGAACGCAAGATGGATTGGTTTTAGGTTAGGCTATAGCTTTCGTGCGAGCACGGCGAACGAGGGACTCGGAGAGGTGTGTCGCAATCCAACGGTTTGGCACATGGGGACATTGATCTTTCGCACCAGCCCGAGGAACCGTAAGTCTTTATCCTATTGCCTATTGACAAATGTTTACAGTTTACCTATAGTTTCACATAAATAGTACTATTTGCACATAGTAAAGTGCAATGTGATGTCCGAAATGGCTGACAAAATTAGGTAATAACACGACATATATGCAAGGCAATATAAGGTGTATGTATAGGTTGGAAATTGTGACCGTTGCTCGCTCGCTCCGCTCGTTCGTAAAAATCTAGTCCAACCTCACGACCGATCCCACACGTTCGCAAATTTGAAATATGTCGCCACCATATCGAATAATGAACGGAAGATGGATTGGTTTTAGGTTAGGCTATAGCTTTCGTGCGAGCGCAGCGAACGAGAGACGCGTAAAGGTGTGTCACAAACCATCGGTTTGGCACATACGGACATTGATATATTCGCACCAGCCCGAGGAGCCGGAAGTCTTTATCCTATTGCCATCTGACAAATGTTTACGGTTTACCAATAGTTTCACATAATTAGTACCGTTTCCACATGGTACAGTGCAACGTGATGTCCGAAATGGCTGACAAAATTAGGTACAAGCACGAAATATATGCAAGACAATATATGGTATATGTATAGCTTGGAAATTGTGACCGTTGCTCGCTCGCTCCGCTCGCTCGCAAAAATCTAGTCCAACCTCACAACCGATCCCACACGTTCGCAAATTTGAAATATGTCGCCACCATATCGAATAATGAACGGAAGATGGATTGGTTTTAGGTTAGGCTATAGCTTTCGTGCGATCGCAGCGAACGAGAGACGCGTAAAGGTGTGTCACATACCATCGGTTTGGCACATACGGACATTGATATATTCGCACCAGCCCGAGGAGCCGGAAGTATTTATCCTATTGCCTTCTGACAAATGTTTACGGTTTACCAATAGTTTCACATAATTAGTACCGTTTCCTCATGGTACAGTGCAACGTGTTGTCCGAAATGGCTGACAAAATTAGGTACAAGCACGAAATATATGCAAGACAATATATGGTATATGTATAGCTTGGAAATTGTGACCGTTGCTCGCTCGCTCCGCTCGCTCGTAAACATCTAGTCCAACATCACAACCGATCCGACACGTTCGCAAATTTGAAATATGTCGCCATCATATCGAATAATGAACGCAAGATGGATTGGTTTTAGGTTAGGCTATAGTTTTCGAGCGAGCGCCGCGAGCGAGAGACGCGTAAAGGTGTGATAAACCAACGGTTTGGCACATACGGACATTGAAATATTCGCACCAGTCCGAGGAGCCGGAAGTATTTATCCTATTGCCTACCGACACATGTTTACAGTTTATGAATAGTTTCACATAAATAGTACTATTTCCTCATAGTACAGTGCAATGTGATGTCCGAAATGGCTGACAAAATTAGGTACAAGCACGAAATATATGCAAGACAATATATGGTATATGTATAGCTTGGAAATTGTGACCGTTGCTCGCTCGCTCCGCTCGCTCGTAAAAATCTAGTCCAACCCCACAACCGATCCGACACGTTCGCAAATTTGAAATATGTCGCCATCATATCGAATAATGAACGCAAGATGGATTGGTTTTAGGTTAGGCTATAGTTTTCGAGCGAGCGCAGCGAACGAGAGACGCGTAAAGGTGTGTCACAAACCATCCGTTTGGCACATACGGACATTGAAATATTCGCACCAGCCCGAGGAACCGGAAGTATTTATCCTATTGCCTACCGACACATGTTTACAGTTTATGAATAGTTTCACATAAATAGTACTATTTCCTCATAGTACAGTGCAATGTGATGTCCGAAATGGGTGACAAAATTAGGTACAAGCACGAAATATATGCAAGACAATATATGGTATATGTATAGCTTGGAAATTGTGACCGTTGCTCGCTCGCTCCGCTCGCTCGTAAAAATCTAGTCCAACCCCACAACCGATCCTACACGTTCGCAAGTTTGAAATATGTCGCCATCATATCGAATAATGAACGCAAGATGGATTGGTTTTAGGTTAGGCTATAGTTTTCGAGCGAGCGCAGCGAACGAGAGACGCGTAAAGGTGTGTCACAAACCATCGGTTTGGCACATACGGACATTGATATATTCGCACCAGCCCGAGGTGCCGGAAGTCTTTATCCTATTGCCTTCTGACAAATGTTTACGGTTTACCAATAGTTTCACATAATTAGTACCGTTTCCTCATAGTACAGTGCAACGTGATGTCCGAAATGGCTGACAAAATTAGGTACAAGCACGAAATATATGCAAGACAATATATGGTATATGTATAGCTTGGAAATTGTGACCGTTGCTCGGTCGCTCCGCTCGCTCGTAAAAATCTAGTCCAACCTCACAACCGATCCGACACGTTCGCAAATTTGAAATATGTCGCCATCATATCGAATAATGAACGCAAGATGGATTGGTTTTAGGTTAGGCTATAGCTTTCGAGCGAGCGCCGCGAGCGAGAGACGCGTAAAGGTGTGATAAACCAACGGTTTGGCACATACGGACATTGAAATATTCGCACCAGCCCGAGGAGCCGGAAGTATTTATCCTATTGCCTACCGACACATGTTTACAGTTTATGAATAGTTTCACATAAATAGTACTATTTCCTCATAGTACAGTGCAATGTGATGTCCGAAATGGCTGACAAAATTAGGTACAAGCACGAAATATATGCAAGACAATATATGGTATATGTATAGCTTGGAAATTGTGACCGTTGCTCGCTCGCTCCGCTCGCTCGTAAAAATCTAGTCCAACCTCACAACCGCTCCGTCACGTTCGCAAATTTGAAATATGTCGCCACCATATCGAATAATGAACGCAAGATGGATTGGTTTTAGGTTAGGCTATAGTTTTCGAGCGAGCGCAGCGAGCGAGAGACGCGTATAGGTGTGTCATAAACCAACGGTTTGGCACATACGGACATTGAAATATTCGCACCAGCCCGAGGAACCGGAAGTATTTATCCTATTGCCTACCGACACATGTTTACAGTTTATGAATAGTTTCACATAAATACTACTATTTCCTCATAGTACAGTGCAATGTGATGTCCGAAATTGCTGACAAAATTAGGTAATAACACGAAATATATGGAAGGCAATATAAGGTATATGTATAGCTTGGAAATTGTGACCGTTGCTCGCTCGCTCCGCTCGCTCGTAAAAATCTAGACCAACATCACAACCGATCCCACACGTTCGCAAATTTGAAATATGTCGCCACCATATCGAATAATGAACGCAAGGTGGATTGGTTTTAGGTTAGGCTATAGTTTTCGAGCGAGCGCAGCGAGCGAGAGACGCGTATAGGTGTGTCATAAACCAACGGTTTGGCACATACGGACATTGAAATATTCGCACCAGCCCGAGGAGCCGGAAGTATTTATCCTATTGCCTACCGACACATGTTTACAGTTTATGAATAGTTTCACATAAATAGTACTATTTCCACATAGTACAATGCAATGTGATGTCCGAAATGGCTGACAAAATTAGGTACAAGCACGAAATATATGCAAGACAATATATGGTATATGTATAGCTTGGAAATTGTGACCGTTGCTCGCTCGCTCCGCTCGCTCGTAAAAATCTAGTCCAACCTCACAACCGATCCGACACGTTCGCAAATTTGAAATATGTCGCCATCATATCGAATAATGAACGCAAGATGGATTGGTTTTAGGTTAGGCTATAGCTTTCGAGCGAGCGCCGCGAGCGAGAGACGCGTAAAGGTGTGATAAACCAACGGTTTGGCACATACGGACATTGAAATATTCGCACCAGCCCGAGGAGCCGGAAGTATTTATCCTATTGCCTACCGACACATGTTTACAGTTTATGAATAGTTTCACATAAATAGTACTATTTCCTCATAGTACAGTGCAATGTGATGTCCGAAATGGCTGACAAAATTAGGTACAAGCACGAAATATATGCAAGACAATATATGGTATATGTATAGCTTGGAAATTGTGACCGTTGCTCGCTCGCTCCGCTCGCTCGTAAAAATCTAGTCCAACCCCACAACCGATCCGAAACGTTCGCAAATTTGAAATATGTCGCCATCTTATCGAATAATGAACGCAAGATGGATTGGTTTTAGGTTAGGCTATAGTTTTCGAGCGAGCGCAGCGAGCGAGAGACGCGTATAGGTGTGTCACAAACCAACGGTTTGGCACATACGGACATTGAAATATTCGCACCAGCCCGAGGAACCGGAAGTATTTATCCTATTGCCTACCGACACATGTTTACAGTTTATGAATAGTTTCACATAAATACTACTATTTCCTCATAGTACAGTGCAATGTGATGTCCGAAATTGCTGACAAAATTAGGTAATAACACGAAATATATGGAAGGCAATATAAGGTATATGTATAGCTTGGAAATTGTGACCGTTGCTCGCTCGCTCCGCTCGCTCGTAAAAATCTAGTCCAACATCACAACCGATCCCACACGTTCGCAAATTTGAAATATGTCGCCACCATATCGAATAATGAACGGAAGATGGATTGGTTTTAGGTTAGGCTATAGCTTTCGTGCGAGCGCAGCGAACGAGAGACGCGTAAAGGTGTGTCACAAACCATCGGTTTGGCACATACGGACATTGATATATTCGCACCAGCCCGAGGAGCCCGAAGTCTATATCCTATTGCCTTCTGACAAATGTTTACGGTTTACCAATAGTTTCACATAATTAGTACCGTTTCCTCATAGTACAGTGCAACGTGATGTCCGAAATGGCTGACAAAATTAGGTACAAGGACGAAATATATGCAAGACAATATATGGTATATGTATAGCTTGGAAATTGTGACTGTTGCTCGCTCGCTCTGCTCGCTCGTAAAAATCTAGTCCAACATCACAACCGATCCGACACGTTCGCAAATTTGAAATATGTCGCCATCATATCGAATAATGAACGCAAGATGGATTGGTTTTAGGTTAGGCTATAGTTTTCGAGCGAGCGCCGCGAGCGAGAGACGCGTAAAGGTGTGATAAACCAACGGTTTGGCACATACGGACATTGAAATATTCGCACCAGTCCGAGGAGCCGGAAGTATTTATCCTATTGCCTACCGACACATGTTTACAGTTTATGAATAGTTTCACATAAATAGTACTATTTCCTCATAGTACAGTGCAATGTGATGTCCGAAATGGCTGACAAAATTAGGTACAAGCACGAAATATATGCAAGACAATATATGGTATATGTATAGCTTGGAAATTGTGACCGTTGCTCGCTCGCTCCGCTCGCTCGTAAAAATCTAGTCCAACCCCACAACCGATCCGACACGTTCGCAAATTTGAAATATGTCGCCATCATATCGAATAATGAACGCAAGATGGATTGGTTTTAGGTTAGGCTATAGTTTTCGAGCGAGCGCAGCGAGCGAGAGACGCGTATAGGTGTGTCATAAACCAACGGTTTGGCACATACGGACATTGAAATATTCGCACCAGCCCGAGGAACCGGAAGTATTTATCCTATTGCCTACCGACACATGTTTACAGTTTATGAATAGTTTCACATAAATAGTACTATTTCCTCATAGTACAGTGCAATGTGATGTCCGAAATGGGTGACAAAATTAGGTACAAGCACGAAATATATGCAAGACAATATATGGTATATGTATAGCTTGGAAATTGTGACCGTTGCTCGCTCGCTCCGCTCGCTCGTAAAAATCTAGTCCAACCCCACAACCGATCCTACACGTTCGCAAGTTTGAAATATGTCGCCATCATATCGAATAATGAACGCAAGATGGATTGGTTTTAGGTTAGGCTATAGTTTTCGAGCGAGCGCAGCGAACGAGAGACGCGTAAAGGTGTGTCACAAACCATCGGTTTGGCACATACGGACATTGATATATTCGCACCAGCCCGAGGTGCCGGAAGTCTTTATCCTATTGCCTTCTGACAAATGTTTACGGTTTACCAATAGTTTCACATAATTAGTACCGTTTCCTCATAGTACAGTGCAACGTGATGTCCGAAATGGCTGACAAAATTAGGTACAAGCACGAAATATATGCAAGACAATATATGGTATATGTATAGCTTGGAAATTGTGACCGTTGCTCGCTCGCTCCGCTCGCTCGTAAAAATCTAGTCCAACCTCACAACCGATCCGACACGTTCGCAAATTTGAAATATGTCGCCATCATATCGAATAATGAACGCAAGATGGATTGGTTTTAGGTTAGGCTATAGCTTTCGAGCGAGCGCCGCGAGCGAGAGACGCGTAAAGGTTGATAAACCAACGGTTTGGCACATACGGACATTGAAATATTCGCACCAGCCCGAGGAGCCGGAAGTATTTATCCTATTGCCTACCGACACATGTTTACAGTTTATGAATAGTTTCACATAAATAGTACTATTTCCTCATAGTACAGTGCAATGTGATGTCCGAAATGGCTGACAAAATTAGGTACAAGCACGAAATATATGCAAGACAATATATGGTATATGTATAGCTTGGAAATTGTGACCGTTGCTCGCTCGCTCCGCTCGCTCGTAAAAATCTAGTCCAACCTCACAACCGCTCCGTCACGTTCGCAAATTTGAAATATGTCGCCACCATATCGAATAATGAACGCAAGATGGATTGGTTTTAGGTTAGGCTATAGTTTTCGAGCGAGCGCAGCGAGCGAGAGACGCGTATAGGTGTGTCATAAACCAACGGTTTGGCACATACGGACATTGAAATATTCGCACCAGCCCGAGGAACCGGAAGTATTTATCCTATTGCCTACCGACACATGTTTACAGTTTATGAATAGTTTCACATAAATACTACTATTTCCTCATAGTACAGTGCAATGTGATGTCCGAAATTGCTGACAAAATTAGGTAATAACACGAAATATATGGAAGGCAATATAAGGTATATGTATAGCTTGGAAATTGTGACCGTTGCTCGCTCGCTCCGCTCGCTCGTAAAAATCTAGACCAACATCACAACCGATCCCACACGTTCGCAAATTTGAAATATGTCGCCACCATATCGAATAATGAACGCAAGGTGGATTGGTTTTAGGTTAGGCTATAGTTTTCGAGCGAGCGCAGCGAGCGAGAGACGCGTATAGGTGTGTCATAAACCAACGGTTTGGCACATACGGACATTGATATATTCGCACCAGCCCGAGGAGCCGGAAGTATTTATCCTATTGCCTACCGACACATGTTTACAGTTTATGAATAGTTTCACATAAATAGTACTATTTCCACATAGTACAATGCAATGTGATGTCCGAAATGGCTGACAAAATTAGGTACAAGCACGAAATATATGCAAGACAATATATGGTATATGTATAGCTTGGAAATTGTGACCGTTGCTCGCTCGCTCCGCTCGCTCGTAAAAATCTAGTCCAACCTCACAACCGATCCGACACGTTCGCAAATTTGAAATATGTCGCCATCATATCGAATAATGAACGCAAGATGGATTGGTTTTAGGTTAGGCTATAGCTTTCGAGCGAGCGCCGCGAGCGAGAGACGCGTAAAGGTGTGATAAACCAACGGTTTGGCACATACGGACATTGAAATATTCGCACCAGCCCGAGGAGCCGGAAGTATTTATCCTATTGCCTACCGACACATGTTTACAGTTTATGAATAGTTTCACATAAATAGTACTATTTCCTCATAGTACAGTGCAATGTGATGTCCGAAATGGCTGACAAAGTTAGGTACAAGCACGAAATATATGCAAGACAATATATGGTATATGTATAGCTTGGAAATTGTGACCGTTGCTCGCTCGCTCCGCTCGCTCGTAAAAATCTAGTCCAACCCCACAACCGATCCGAAACGTTCGCAAATTTGAAATATGTCGCCATCTTATCGAATAATGAACGCAAGATGGATTGGTTTTAGGTTAGGCTATAGTTTTCGAGCGAGCGCAGCGAGCGAGAGACGCGTATAGGTGTGTCATAAACCAACGGTTTGGCACATACGGACATTGAAATATTCGCACCAGCCCGAGGAACCGGAAGTATTTATCCTATTGCCTACCGACACATGTTTACAGTTTATGAATAGTTTCACATAAATACTACTATTTCCTCATAGTACAGTGCAATGTGATGTCCGAAATTGCTGACAAAATTAGGTAATAACACGAAATATATGGAAGGCAATATAAGGTATATGTATAGCTTGGAAATTGTGACCGTTGCTCGCTCGCTCCGCTCGCTCGTAAAAATCTAGTCCAACATCACAACCGATCCCACACGTTCGCAAATTTGAAATATGTCGCCACCATATCGAATAATGAACGGAAGATGGATTGGTTTTAGGTTAGGCTATAGCTTTCGTGCGAGCGCAGCGAACGAGAGACGCGTAAAGGTGTGTCACAAACCATCGGTTTGGCACATACGGACATTGATATATTCGCACCAGCCCGAGGAGCCCGAAGTCTTTATCCTATTGCCTTCTGACAAATGTTTACGGTTTACCAATAGTTTCACATAATTAGTACCGTTTCCTCATAGTACAGTGCAACGTGTTGTCCGAAATGGCTGACAAAATTAGGTACAAGCACGAAATATATGCAAGACAATATATGGTATATGTATAGCTTGGAAATTGTGACCGTTGCTCGCTCGCTCCGCTCGCTCGTAAAAATCTAGTCCAACCTCACAACCGATCCGACACGTTCGCAAATTTGAAATATGTCGCCATCATATCGAATAATGAACGCAAGATGGATTGTTTTTAGGTTAGGCTATAGTTTTCGAGCGAGCGCCGCGAGCGAGAGACGCGTAAAGGTGTGATAAACCAACGGTTTGGCACATACGGACATTGAAATATTCGCACCAGCCCGAGGAGCCGGAAGTATTTATCCTGTTGCCTACCGACGCATGTTTACAGTTTATGAATAGTTTCACATAAATAGTACTATTTCCTCATAGTACAGTGCAATGTGATGTCCGAAATGCCTGACAAAATTAGGTAGAAGCACGAAATATATGCAAGACAATATATGGTATATGTATAGCTTGGAAATTGTGACCGTTGCTCGCTCGCTCCGCTCGCTCGTAAAAATCTAGTCCAACCCCACAACCGATTCGACACGTTCGCAAATTTGAAAAATGTCGCCATCATATCGAATAATGAACGCAGGATGGATTGGTTTTAGGTTAGGCTATAGTTTTCGAGCGAGCGTAGCGAGCGAGAGACGCGTATAGGTGTGTCATAAACCAACAGTTTGTCACATACGGACATTGAAATATTCGCACCAGCCCGAGGAGCCCGAAGTCTATATCCTATTGCCTTCTGACAAATGTTTACGGTTTACCAATAGTTTCACATAATTAGTACCGTTTCCTCATAGTACAGTGCAACGTGATGTCCGAAATGGCTGACAAAATTAGGTACAAGGACGAAATATATGCAAGACAATATATGGTATATGTATAGCTTGGAAATTGTGATCGTTGCACGCTCAGTCCACTCGCTCGTAAAAATTTAGTCCATCCTCGCATCCGATCCGACACGTTCCCAAATATGAAATAAGTCGCCACCATATCGAATAATGAACGCAAGATGGATTGGTTTTAGGTTAGGCTATAGCTTTCAAGCGAGCGCAGCGAGCGAGAGACGCGTACAGGGGGGTCACAAACCAACAGTTTGGCACATACGGATATTGAAATATGTGCACCAGCCCGAGGAGCCGGAAGTCTTTATCCTATTGCCTATTGACAAATGTTTACAGTTTACCTATAGTTTCACATAAATAGTACTATTTCCTCATAGTACAGTGCAATGTGATGTCCGAAATGGCTGACAAAATTAGGTACTAACACGAAATACATGCAAGGCAATATAAGGTATATGTACAGCTCGGAAATTGTGACCGTTGCTCGCTCGCTCCTCTCGCTCGTAAAAATCTAGTCCAACCTCACAACCGATCCGACACGTTCGCAAATTCGAAATATGTCGCCACCATATCGAATAATGAACGCAAGATGGATTGGTATTAGGTTAGGCTATAGTTTTCGATCGAGCGAAGCGAGCGAGAGACGCGTAAATGTGTGTCACAAACCAACGGTTTGGCACATACGGATATTGAAATATGCGCACCAGCCCGAGGAGCCGGAAGTCTTTATCCTATTGCCTATTGACAAATGTTTACAGTTTACCTATAGTTTCACATAAATAGTACTATTTCCACATACTACAGTGCAATGCGATGTCCGAAATGGCTGACAAAATTAGGTAATAACACGAAATATATGCAAGGCAATATAAGGTACATGTATAGCTTGGAAATTGTGACCGTGGCTCGCTCGCTCCGCTCGCTCGTAAAAATCTAGTCCAACCTCACAACCGATCCGACACGGTCGCAAATTCGAAATATGTCGCCACCATATCGAATAATGAACTCAAGATGGATTGGTTGTAGGTTAGGCTATAGATTTCGAGCGAGCGCAGCGAGCGAGAGACGCGTAATGGTATGTCACAAACCAACAGTTTGGCACATACGGACATTGAAATATTCGCACCAGCCCGAGGAGCCGGAAGTCTTTGTCCTATTGCCTATTGACAAATGTTTACAGTTTGCCTATAGTTTCACATAAATAGTACTATTTCCACATACTACAGTGCAATGTGATGTCCGAAATGGCTGACAAAATTAGGTAATATCACGAAATACATCCAAGGCAATATAAGGTATACGTATGGCTTGGAAATTGTGATCGCTGCTCGCTCGCTCCGCTCGCTCGTAAAAATCTAGTCCAACCTCACAACCGATCCGACACGGTCGCAAATTCGAAATATGTCGCCACCATATCGAATAATGAACGCAACATGGATTGGTATTAGGTTAGGCTATAGTTTTCGAGCGAGCGCAGCGAGCGAGAGACGCGTAAATGTGTGTCACAAACCAACGGTTTGGCACATACGGATATTGAAATATGTGCACCAGCCCGAGGAGCCGGAAGTCTTTATCCTATTGCCCACTGACAAATGTATACAGTTTTCCAATAGTTTCACATAAATAGTACTATTTCCACATACTTCAGTGCAATGTGATGTCCGAAATGGCTGACAAAATTAGGTACTAACACGAAATACATGCAAGGCAATATAAGGTATATGTATAGCTTGGAAATTGTGACCGTGGCCCGCTCGCTCCGCTCGCTCGTAAAAATCTAGTCCAACCTCACAACCGATCCGACACGGTCGCAAATTCGAAATATGTCGCCACCATATCGAATAATGAACGCAACATGGATTGGTATTAGGTTAGGCTATAGTTTTCGAGCGAGCGCAGCGAGCGAGAGACGCGTAAATGTGTGTCACAAACCAACGGTTTGGCACATACGGATATTGAAATATGCGCACCAGCCCGAGGAGCCGGAAGTCTTTATCCTATTGCCTATTGACAAATGTTTACAGTTTACCTATAGTTTCACATAAATAGTACTATTTCCACATACTACAGTGCAATGCGATGTCCGAAATGGCTGACAAAATTAGGTAATAACACGAAATATATGCAAGGCAATATAAGGTACATGTATAGCTTGGAAATTGTGACCGTGGCTCGCTCGCTCCGCTCGCTCGTAAAAATCTAGTGCAACCTCACAACCGATCCGACACGTTCGCAAATTCGAAATATGTCGCCACCATATCGAATAATGAACGCAAGATGGATTGGTATTAGGTTAGGCTATAGTTTTCGATCGAGCGAAGCGAGCGAGAGACGCGTAAATGTGTGTCACAAACCAACGGTTTGGCACATACGGATATTGAAATATGCGCACCAGCCCGAGGAGCCGGAAGTCTTTGTCCTATTGCCCACTGACAAATGTATACAGTTTTCCAATAGTTTCACATAAATAGTACTATTTCCACATACTTCAGTGCAATGTGATGTCCGAAATGGCTGACAAAATTAGGTACTAACACGAAATACATGCAAGGCAATATAAGGTATATGTATAGCTTGGAAATTGTGACCGTGGCCCGCTCGCTCCGCTCGCTCGTAAAAATCTAGTCCAACCTCACTACCGATCCGACACGTTCGCAAATTCGAAATATGTCGCCACCATATCGAATAATGAACGCAACATGGATTGGTATTAGGTTAGGCTATAGTTTTCGAGCGAGCGCAGCGAGCGAGAGACGCGTAAATGTGTGTCACAAACCAACGGTTTGGCACATACGGATATTGAAATATGTGCACCAGCCCGAGGAGCCGGAAGTCTTTATCCTATTGCCCACTGACAAATGTATACAGTTTTCCAATAGTTTCACATAAATAGTACTATTTCCACATACTTCAGTGCAATGTGATGTCCGAAATGGCTGACAAAATTAGGTACTAACACGAAATACATGCAAGGCAATATAAGGTATATGTATAGCTTGGAAATTGTGACCGTGGCCCGCTCGCTCCGCTCGCTCGTAAAAATCTAGTCCAACCTCACAACCGATCCGACACGGTCGCAAATTCGAAATATGTCGCCACCATATCGAATAATGAACGCAACATGGATTGGTATTAGGTTAGGCTATAGTTTTCGAGCGAGCGCAGCGAGCGAGAGACGCGTAAATGTGTGTCACAAACCAACGGTTTGGCACATACGGATATTGAAATATGCGCACCAGCCCGAGGAGCCGGAAGTCTTTGTCCTATTGCCCACTGACAAATGTATACAGTTTTCCAATAGTTTCACATAAATAGTACTATTTCCACATACTTCAGTGCAATGTGATGTCCGAAATGGCTGACAAAATTAGGTACTAACACGAAATACATGCAAGGCAATATAAGGTATATGTATAGCTTGGAAATTGTGACCGTGGCCCGCTCGCTCCGCTCGCTCGTAAAAATCTAGTCCAACCTCACAACCGATCCGACACGGTCGCAAATTCGAAATATGTCGCCACCATATCGAATAATGAACTCAAGATGGATTGGTTGTAGGTTAGGCTATAGATTTCGAGCGAGCGCAGCGAGCGAGAGACGCGTAATGGTATGTCACAAACCAACAGTTTGGCACATACGGACATTGAAATATTCGCACCAGCCCGAGGAGCCGGAAGTCTTTATCCTATTGCCTACTGACAAATGTTTACAGTTTACCTATAGTTTCACATAAATAGTACTATTTCCTCATAGTACAGTGCAATGTGATGTCCGAAATGGCTGACAAAATTAGGTACTAACACGAAATATGTGCAAGGCAATATAAGGTATACGTATGGCTTGGAAACTGTGATCGCTGCTCGCTCGCTCCGCTCGCTCGTAAAAATCTAGTCCAACCTCACAACCGATCCGACACGTTCGCAAATTCGAAATATGTCGCCACCATATCGAATAATGAACGCAACATGGATTGGTATTAGGTTAGGCTATAGTTTTCGAGCGAGCGCAGCGAGCGAGAGACGCGTAAATGTGTGTCACAAACCAACGGTTTGGCACATACGGATATTGAAATATGCGCACCAGCCCGAGGAGCCGGAAGTCTTTATCCTATTGCCTATTGACAAATGTTTACAGTTTACCTATAGTTTCACATAAATAGTACTATTTCCACATACTACAGTGCAATGCGATGTCTGAAATGGCTGACAAAATTAGGTAATAACACGAAATATATGCAAGGCAATATAAGGTACATGTATAGCTTGGAAATTGTGACCGTGGCTCGCTCGCTCCGCTCGCTCGTAAAAATCTAGTCCAACCTCACAACCGATCCGACACGGTCGCAAATTCGAAATATGTCGCCACCATATCGAATAATGAACTCAAGATGGATTGGTTTTAGGTTAGGCTATAGCTTTCAAGCGAGCGCAGCGAGCGAGAGACGCGTACAGGGGGGTCACAAACCAACGGTTTGGCACATACGCATATTGAAATATGTGCACCAGCCCGAGGAGCCGGAAGTCTTTATCCTATTGCCTATTGACAAATGTTTACAGTTTACCTATAGTTTCACATAAATAGTACTATTTCCTCATAGTACAGTGCAATTTGATGTCCGAAATGGCTGACAAAATTAGGTACTAACACGAAATACATGCAAGGCAATATAAGGTATATGTACAGCTCGGAAATTGTGACCGTTGCTCGCTCGCACCGCTCGCTCGTAAAAATCTAGTCCAACCTCACAACCGATCCGACACGTTCGCAAATTCGAAATATGTCGCCACCATATCGAATAATGAACGCAAGATGGATTGGTATTAGGTTAGGCTATAGTTTTCGATCGAGCGAAGCGAGCGAGAGACGCGTAAATGTGTGTCACAAACCAACGGTTTGGCACATACGGACATTGAAATATTCCCACCAGCCCGAGGAGCCGGAAGTCTTTATCCTATTGCCTACTGACAAGTGTTTACAGTTTACCAATAGTTTCACATAAATAGTACTATTTCCACATACTACAGTGCAATGTGATGTCCGAAATGGCAGACAAAATTAGGTAATAACACGAAATACATGCAAGGCAATATAAGGTATACGTATGGCTTGGAAATTGTGATCGCTGCTCGCTCGCTCCGCTCGCTCGTAAAAATCTAGTCCAACCTCACAACCGATCCGACACGTTCGCAAATTCGAAATATGTCGCCACCATATCGAATAATGAACGCAACATGGATTGGTATTAGGTTAGGCTATAGTTTTCGAGCGAGCGCAGCGAGCGAGAGACGCGTAAATGTGTGTCACAAACCAACGGTTTGGCACATACAGATATTGAAATATGTGCACCAGCCCGAGGAGCCGGAAGTCTTTATCCTATTGCCCACTGACAAATGTATACAGTTTTCCAATAGTTTCACATAAATAGTACTATTTCCACATAATTCAGTGCAATGTGATGTCCGAAATGGCTGACAAAATTAGGTACTAACACGAAATACATGCAAGGCAATATAAGGTATATGTATAGCTTGGAAATTGTGATCGTGGCTCGCTCGCTCCGCTCGCTCGTAAAAATCTAGTCCAACCTCACAACCGATCCGACACGGTCGCAAATTCGAAATATGTCGCCACCATATCGAATAATGAACTCAAGATGGATTGGTATTAGGTAGGGCTATAGTTTT
Organism: Bombus affinis; assembly: GCF_024516045.1. NCBI lineage: Eukaryota > Metazoa > Arthropoda > Insecta > Hymenoptera > Apidae > Bombus > Bombus affinis. The sequence continues at coordinate 67,244 of NW_026109097.1, forward strand.
CGAGCGAGCGCAGCGAGCGAGTGACGCGTAAATGTGTGTCACAAACCAACGGTTTGGCACATACCGACATTGAAATATTCGCACCAGCCCGAGGAGCCGGAAGTCTTTATCCTATTGCCTACTGACAAATGTTTACAGTTTACCTATAGTTTCACATAAATAGTACTATTTCCACATACTTCAGTGCAATGTGATGTCCGAAATGGCTGACAAAATTAGGTACTAACACGAAATACATGCAAGGCAATATAAGGTATATGTACAGCTCGGAAATTGTGACCGTTGCTCGCTCGCTCCGCTCGCTCGTAAAAATCTAGTCCAACCTCACTACCGATCCGACACGTTCGCAAATTCGAAATATGTCGCCACCATATCGAATAATGAACGCAACATGGATTGGTATTAGGTTAGGCTATAGTTTTCGAGCGAGCGCAGCGAGCGAGAGACGCGTAAATGTGTGTCACAAACCAACGGTTTGGCACATACGGATATTGAAATATGTGCACCAGCCCGAGGAGCCGGAAGTCTTTATCCTATTGCCCACTGACAAATGTATACAGTTTTCCAATAGTTTCACATAAATAGTACTATTTCCACATACTTCAGTGCAATGTGATGTCCGAAATGGCTGACAAAATTAGGTACTAACACGAAACACATGCAAGGCAATATAAGGTATATGTATAGCTTGGAAATTGTGACCGTGGCCCGCTCGCTCCGCTCGCTCGTAAAAATCTAGTCCAACCTCACAACCGATCCGACACGGTCGCAAATTCGAAATATGTCGCCACCATATCGAATAATAAACTCAAGATGGATTGGTTGTAGGTTAGGCTATAGATTTCGAGCGAGCGCAGCGAGCGAGAGACGCGTAATGGTATGTCACAAACCAACAGATTGGCACATACGGACATTGAAATATTCGCACCAGCCCGAGGAGCCGGAAGTCTTTATCCTATTGCCTACTGACAAATGTTTACAGTTTACCTATATTTTCACATAAATAGTACTATTTCCTCATAGTACAGTGCAATGTGATGTCCGAAATGGCTGACAAAATTAGGTACTAACACGAAATATGTGCAAGGCAATATAAGGTATATGTATAGCTTGGAAATTGTGATCGTTGCACGCTCAGTCCACTCGCTCGTAAAAATTTAGTCCATCCTCGCATCCGATCCGACACGTTCCCAAATATGAAATAAGTCGCCACCATATCGAATAATGAACGCAAGATGGATTGGTTTTAGGTTAGGCTATAGCTTTCAAGCGAGCGCAGCGAGCGAGAGACGCGTACAGGGGGGTCACAAACCAACAGTTTGGCACATACGGATATTGAAATATGTGCACCAGCCCGAGGAGCCGGAAGTCTTTATCCTATTGCCTATTGACAAATGTTTACAGTTTACCTATAGTTTCACATAAATAGTACTATTTCCTCATAGTACAGTGCAATGTGATGTCCGAAATGGCTGACAAAATTAGGTACTAACACGAAATACATGCAAGGCAATATAAGGTATATGTACAGCTCGGAAATTGTGACCGTTGCTCGCTCGCTCCTCTCGCTCGTAAAAATCTAGTCCAACCTCACAACCGATCCGACACGTTCGCAAATTCGAAATATGTCGCCACCATATCGAATAATGAACGCAAGATGGATTGGTATTAGGTTAGGCTATAGTTTTCGATCGAGCGAAGCGAGCGAGAGACGCGTAAATGTGTGTCACAAACCAACGGTTTGGCACATACGGATATTGAAATATGCGCACCAGCCCGAGGAGCCGGAAGTCTTTATCCTATTGCCTATTGACAAATGTTTACAGTTTACCTATAGTTTCACATAAATAGTACTATTTCCACATACTACAGTGCAATGCGATGTCCGAAATGGCTGACAAAATTAGGTAATAACACGAAATATATGCAAGGCAATATAAGGTACATGTATAGCTTGGAAATTGTGACCGTGGCTCGCTCGCTCCGCTCGCTCGTAAAAATCTAGTCCAACCTCACAACCGATCCGACACGGTCGCAAATTCGAAATATGTCGCCACCATATCGAATAATGAACTCAAGATGGATTGGTTGTAGGTTAGGCTATAGATTTCGAGCGAGCGCAGCGAGCGAGAGACGCGTAATGGTATGTCACAAACCAACAGTTTGGCACATACGGACATTGAAATATTCGCACCAGCCCGAGGAGCCGGAAGTCTTTGTCCTATTGCCTATTGACAAATGTTTACAGTTTGCCTATAGTTTCACATAAATAGTACTATTTCCACATACTACAGTGCAATGTGATGTCCGAAATGGCTGACAAAATTAGGTAATATCACGAAATACATCCAAGGCAATATAAGGTATACGTATGGCTTGGAAATTGTGATCGCTGCTCGCTCGCTCCGCTCGCTCGTAAAAATCTAGTCCAACCTCACTACCGATCCGACACGTTCGCAAATTCGAAATATGTCGCCACCATATCGAATAATGAACGCAACATGGATTGGTATTAGGTTAGGCTATAGTTTTCGAGCGAGCGCAGCGAGCGAGAGACGCGTAAATGTGTGTCACAAACCAACGGTTTGGCACATACGGATATTGAAATATGTGCACCAGCCCGAGGAGCCGGAAGTCTTTATCCTATTGCCCACTGACAAATGTATACAGTTTTCCAATAGTTTCACATAAATAGTACTATTTCCACATACTTCAGTGCAATGTGATGTCCGAAATGGCTGACAAAATTAGGTACTAACACGAAATACATGCAAGGCAATATAAGGTATATGTATAGCTTGGAAATTGTGACCGTGGCCCGCTCGCTCCGCTCGCTCGTAAAAATCTAGTCCAACCTCACAACCGATCCGACACGGTCGCAAATTCGAAATATGTCGCCACCATATCGAATAATGAACTCAAGATGGATTGGTTGTAGGTTAGGCTATAGATTTCGAGCGAGCGCAGCGAGCGAGAGACGCGTAATGGTATGTCACAAACCAACAGTTTGGCACATACGGACATTGAAATATTCGCACCAGCCCGAGGAGCCGGAAGTCTTTATCCTATTGCCTACTGACAAATGTTTACAGTTTACCTATAGTTTCACATAAATAGTACTATTTCCTCATAGTACAGTGCAATGTGATGTCCGAAATGGCTGACAAAATTAGGTACTAACACGAAATATGTGCAAGGCAATATAAGGTATACGTATGGCTTGGAAATTGTGATCGCTGCTCGCTCGCTCCGCTCGCTCGTAAAAATCTAGTCCAACCTCACAACCGATCCGACACGTTCGCAAATTCGAAATATGTCGCCAGCATATCGAATAATGAACGCAACATGGATTGGTATTAGGTTAGGCTATAGTTTTCGAGCGAGCGCAGCGAGCGAGAGACGCGTAAATGTGTGTCACAAACCAACGGTTTGGCACATACGGATATTGAAATATGCGCACCAGCCCGAGGAGCCGGAAGTCTTTATCCTATTGCCTATTGACAAATGTTTACAGTTTACCTATAGTTTCACATAAATAGTACTATTTCCACATACTACAGTGCAATGCGATGTCCGAAATGGCTGACAAAATTAGGTAATAACACGAAATATATGCAAGGCAATATAAGGTACATGTATAGCTTGGAAATTGTGACCGTGGCTCGCTCGCTCCGCTCGCTCGTAAAAATCTAGTCCAACCTCACAACCGATCCGACACGGTCGCAAATTCGAAATATGTCGCCACCATATCGAATAATGAACTCAAGATGGATTGGTTTTAGGTTAGGCTATAGCTTTCAAGCGAGCGCAGCGAGCGAGAGACGCGTACAGGGGGGTCACAAACCAACGGTTTGGCACATACGCATATTGAAATATGTGCACCAGCCCGAGGAGCCGGAAGTCTTTATCCTATTGCCTATTGACAAATGTTTACAGTTTACCTATAGTTTCACATAAATAGTACTATTTCCTCATAGTACAGTGCAATGTGATGTCCGAAATGGCTGACAAAATTAGGTACTAACACGAAATACATGCAAGGCAATATAAGGTATATGTACAGCTCGGAAATTGTGACCGTTGCTCGCTCGCTCCGCTCGCTCGTAAAAATCTAGTCCAACCTCACAACCGATCCGACACGTTCGCAAATTCGAAATATGTCGCCACCATATCGAATAATGAACGCAAGATGGATTGGTATTAGGTTAGGCTATAGTTTTCGATCGAGCGAAGCGAGCGAGAGACGCGTAAATGTGTGTCACAAACCAACGGTTTGGCACATACGGATATTGAAATATGCGCACCAGCCCGAGGAGCCGGAAGTCTTTATCCTATTGCCTATTGACAAATGTTTACAGTTTACCTATAGTTTCACATAAATAGTACTATTTCCACATACTACAGTGCAATGCGATGTCCGAAATGGCTGACAAAATTAGGTAATAACACGAAATATATGCAAGGCAATATAAGGTACATGTATAGCTTGGAAATTGTGACCGTGGCTCGCTCGCTCCGCTCGCTCGTAAAAATCTAGTCCAACCTCACAACCGATCCGACACGGTCGCAAATTCGAAATATGTCGCCACCATATCGAATAATGAACTCAAGATGGATTGGTTGTAGGTTAGGCTATAGATTTCGAGCGAGCGCAGCGAGCGAGAGACGCGTAATGGTATGTCACAAACCAACAGTTTGGCACATACGGACATTGAAATATTCGCACCAGCCCGAGGAGCCGGAAGTCTTTGTCCTATTGCCTATTGACAAATGTTTACAGTTTGCCTATAGTTTCACATAAATAGTACTATTTCCACATACTACAGTGCAATGTGATGTCCGAAATGGCTGACAAAATTAGGTAATATCACGAAATACATCCAAGGCAATATAAGGTATACGTATGGCTTGGAAATTGTGATCGCTGCTCGCTCGCTCCGCTCGCTCGTAAAAATCTAGTCCAACCTCACTACCGATCCGACACGTTCGCAAATTCGAAATATGTCGCCACCATATCGAATAATGAACGCAACATGGATTGGTATTAGGTTAGGCTATAGTTTTCGAGCGAGCGCAGCGAGCGAGAGACGCGTAAATGTGTGTCACAAACCAACGGTTTGGCACATACGGATATTGAAATATGTGCACCAGCCCGAGGAGCCGGAAGTCTTTATCCTATTGCCCACTGACAAATGTATACAGTTTTCCAATAGTTTCACATAAATAGTACTATTTCCACATACTTCAGTGCAATGTGATGTCCGAAATGGCTGACAAAATTAGGTACTAACACGAAATACATGCAAGGCAATATAAGGTATATGTATAGCTTGGAAATTGTGACCGTGGCCCGCTCGCTCCGCTCGCTCGTAAAAATCTAGTCCAACCTCACAACCGATCCGACACGGTCGCAAATTCGAAATATGTCGCCACCATATCGAATAATGAACTCAAGATGGATTGGTTGTAGGTTAGGCTATAGATTTCGAGCGAGCGCAGCGAGCGAGAGACGCGTAATGGTATGTCACAAACCAACAGTTTGGCACATACGGACATTGAAATATTCGCACCAGCCCGAGGAGCCGGAAGTCTTTATCCTATTGCCTACTGACAAATGTTTACAGTTTACCTATAGTTTCACATAAATAGTACTATTTCCTCATAGTACAGTGCAATGTGATGTCCGAAATGGCTGACAAAATTAGGTACTAACACGAAATATGTGCAAGGCAATATAAGGTATACGTATGGCTTGGAAATTGTGATCGCTGCTCGCTCGCTCCGCTCGCTCGTAAAAATCTAGTCCAACCTCACAACCGATCCGACACGTTCGCAAATTCGAAATATGTCGCCACCATATCGAATAATGAACGCAACATGGATTGGTATTAGGTTAGGCTATAGTTTTCGAGCGAGCGCAGCGAGCGAGAGACGCGTAAATGTGTGTCACAAACCAACGGTTTGGCACATACGGATATTGAAATATGCGCACCAGCCCGAGGAGCCGGAAGTCTTTATCCTATTGCCTATTGACAAATGTTTACAGTTTACCTATAGTTTCACATAAATAGTACTATTTCCACATACTACAGTGCAATGCGATGTCCGAAATGGCTGACAAAATTAGGTAATAACACGAAATATATGCAAGGCAATATAAGGTACATGTATAGCTTGGAAATTGTGACCGTGGCTCGCTCGCTCCGCTCGCTCGTAAAAATCTAGTCCAACCTCACAACCGATCCGACACGGTCGCAAATTCGAAATATGTCGCCACCATATCGAATAATGAACTCAAGATGGATTGGTTTTAGGTTAGGCTATAGCTTTCAAGCGAGCGCAGCGAGCGAGAGACGCGTACAGGGGGGTCACAAACCAACGGTTTGGCACATACGCATATTGAAATATGTGCACCAGCCCGAGGAGCCGGAAGTCTTTATCCTATTGCCTATTGACAAATGTTTACAGTTTACCTATAGTTTCACATAAATAGTACTATTTCCTCATAGTACAGTGCAATGTGATGTCCGAAATGGCTGACAAAATTAGGTACTAACACGAAATACATGCAAGGCAATATAAGGTATATGTACAGCTCGGAAATTGTGACCGTTGCTCGCTCGCTCCGCTCGCTCGTAAAAATCTAGTCCAACCTCACAACCGATCCGACACGTTCGCAAATTCGAAATATGTCGCCACCATATCGAATAATGAACGCAAGATGGATTGGTATTAGGTTAGGCTATAGTTTTCGATCGAGCGAAGCGAGCGAGAGACGCGTAAATGTGTGTCACAAACCAACGGTTTGGCACATACGGATATTGAAATATGCGCACCAGCCCGAGGAGCCGGAAGTCTTTATCCTATTGCCTATTGACAAATGTTTACAGTTTACCTATAGTTTCACATAAATAGTACTATTTCCACATACTACAGTGCAATGCGATGTCCGAAATGGCTGACAAAATTAGGTAATAACACGAAATATATGCAAGGCAATATAAGGTACATGTATAGCTTGGAAATTGTGACCGTGGCTCGCTCGCTCCGCTCGCTCGTAAAAATCTAGTCCAACCTCACAACCGATCCGACACGGTCGCAAATTCGAAATATGTCGCCACCATATCGAATAATGAACTCAAGATGGATTGGTTGTAGGTTAGGCTATAGATTTCGAGCGAGCGCAGCGAGCGAGAGACGCGTAATGGTATGTCACAAACCAACAGTTTGGCACATACGGACATTGAAATATTCGCACCAGCCCGAGGAGCCGGAAGTCTTTGTCCTATTGCCTATTGACAAATGTTTACAGTTTGCCTATAGTTTCACATAAATAGTACTATTTCCACATACTACAGTGCAATGTGATGTCCGAAATGGCTGACAAAATTAGGTAATATCACGAAATACATCCAAGGCAATATAAGGTATACGTATGGCTTGGAAATTGTGATCGCTGCTCGCTCGCTCCGCTCGCTCGTAAAAATCTAGTCCAACCTCACTACCGATCCGACACGTTCGCAAATTCGAAATATGTCGCCACCATATCGAATAATGAACGCAACATGGATTGGTATTAGGTTAGGCTATAGTTTTCGAGCGAGCGCAGCGAGCGAGAGACGCGTAAATGTGTGTCACAAACCAACGGTTTGGCACATACGGATATTGAAATATGTGCACCAGCCCGAGGAGCCGGAAGTCTTTATCCTATTGCCCACTGACAAATGTATACAGTTTTCCAATAGTTTCACATAAATAGTACTATTTCCACATAATTCAGTGCAATGTGATGTCCGAAATGGCTGACAAAATTAGGTACTAACACGAAATACATGCAAGGCAATATAAGGTATAGGTATAGCTTGGAAATTGTGACCGTGGCCCGCTCGCTCCGCTCGCTCGTAAAAATCTAGTCCAACCTCACAACCGATCCGACACGGTCGCAAATTCGAAATATGTCGCCACCATATCGAATAATGAACTCAAGATGGATTGGTTGTAGGTTAGGCTATAGATTTCGAGCGAGCGCAGCGAGCGAGAGACGCGTAATGGTATGTCACAAACCAACAGTTTGGCACATACGGACATTGAAATATTCGCACCAGCCCGAGGAGCCGGAAGTCTTTATCCTATTGCCTACTGACAAATGTTTACAGTTTACCTATAGTTTCACATAAATAGTACTATTTCCTCATAGTACAGTGCAATGTGATGTCCGAAATGGCTGACAAAATTAGGTACTAACACGAAATATGTGCAAGGCAATATAAGGTATACGTATGGCTTGGAAATTGTGATCGCTGCTCGCTCGCTCCGCTCGCTCGTAAAAATCTAGTCCAACCTCACAACCGATCCGACACGTTCGCAAATTCGAAATATGTCGCCACCATATCGAATAATGAACGCAACATGGATTGGTATTAGGTTAGGCTATAGTTTTCGAGCGAGCGCAGCGAGCGAGAGACGCGTAAATGTGTGTCACAAACCAACGGTTTGGCACATACAGATATTGAAATAAGTGCACCAGCCCGAGGAGCCGGAAGTCTTTATCCTATTGCCCACTGACAAATGTATACAGTTTTCCAATAGTTTCACATAAATAGTACTATTTCCACATAATTCAGTGCAATGTGATGTCCGAAATGGCTGACAAAATTAGGTACTAACACGAAATACATGCAAGGCAATATAAGGTATATGTATAGCTTGGAAATTGTGATCGTGGCTCGCTCGCTCCGCTCGCTCGTAAAAATCTAGTCCAACCTCACAACCGATCCGACACGTTCGCAAATTCGAAATATGTCGCCACCATATCGAATAATGAACGCAAGATGGATTGGTATTAGGTTAGGCTATAGTTTTCGATCGAGCGAAGCGAGCGAGAGACGCGTAAATGTGTGTCACAAACCAACGGTTTGGCACATACGGATATTGAAATATGCGCACCAGCCCGAGGAGCCGGAAGTCTTTATCCTATTGCCTATTGACAAATGTTTACAGTTTACCTATAGTTTCACATAAATAGTACTATTTCCTCATAGTACAGTGCAATGTGATGTCCGAAATGGCTGACAAAATTAGGTACTATCACGAAATACATGCAAGGCAATATAAGGTATATGTACAGCTCGGAAATTGTGACCGTTGCTCGCTCGCTCCTCTCGCTCATAAAAATCTAGTCGAACCTCACAACCGATCCGACACGGTCGCAAATTCGAAATATGTCGCCACCATATCGAATAATGAACGCAACATGGATTGGTATTAGGTTAGGCTATAGTTTTCGAGCGAGCGCAGCGAGCGAGAGACGCGTAAATGTGTGTCACAAACCAACGGTTTGGCACATACAGATATTGAAATAAGTGCACCAGCCCGAGGAGCCGGAAGTCTTTATCCTATTGCCCACTGACAAATGTATACAGTTTTCCAATAGTTTCACATAAATAGTACTATTTCCACATAATTCAGTGCAATGTGATGTCCGAAATGGCTGACAAAATTAGGTACTAACACGAAATACATGCAAGGCAATATAAGGTATATGTATAGCTTGGAAATTGTGATCGTGGCTCGCTCGCTCCGCTCGCTCGTAAAAATCTAGTCCAACCTCACAACCGATCCGACACGGTCGCAAATTCGAAATATGTCGCCACCATATCGAATAATGAACTCAAGATGGATTGGTTTTAGGTTAGGCTATAGCTTTCAAGCGAGCGCAGCGAGCGAGAGACGCGTACAGGGGGGTCACAAACCAACGGTTTGGCACATACGCATATTGAAATATGTGCACCAGCCCGAGGAGCCGGAAGTCTTTATCCTATTGCCTATTGACAAATGTTTACAGTTTACCTATAGTTTCACATAAATAGTACTATTTCCACATACTTCAGTGCAATGTGATGTCCGAAATGGCTGACAAAATTAGGTACTAACACGAAATACATGCAAGGCAATATAAGGTATATGTACAGCTTGGAAATTGTGACCGTGGCTCGCTCGCTCCGCTCGCTCGTAAAAATCTAGTCCAACCTCACAACCGATCCGACTCGTTCGCAAATTCGAAATATGTCGCCACCATATCGAATAATGAACGCAACATGGATTGGTATTAGGTTAGGCTATAGTTTTCGAGCGAGCGCAGCGAGCGAGAGACGCGTAAATGTGTGTCACAAACCAACGGTTTGGCACATACGGATATTGAAATATGTGCACCAGCCCGAGGAGCCGGAAGTCTTTATCCTATTGCCCACTGACAAATGTATACAGTTTTCCAATAGTTTCACATAAATAGTACTATTTCCACATACTTCAGTGCAATGTGATGTCCGAAATGGCTGACAAAATTAGGTACTAACACGACATACATGCAATGCAATATAAGGTATATATATAGCTTGGAAATTGTGACCGTGGCTCGCTCGCTCCGCTCGCTCGTAAAAATCTAGTCCAACCTCACAACCGATCCGACACGGTCGCAAATTCGAAATATGTCGCCACCATATCGAATAATGAACTCAAGATGGATTGGTTGTAGGTTAGGCTATAGCTTTCGAGCGAGCGCAGCGAGCGAGAGACGCGTAATGGTGTGTCACAAACCAACGGTTTGGCACATACGGACATTGAAATATTCCCACCAGCACGAGGAGCCGGAAGTCTTTATCCTATTGCCCACTGACAAATGTATACAGTTTACCAATAGTTTCACATAAATAGTACTATTTCCACATACTACAGTGCAATGTGATGTCCGAAATGGCTGACAAAATTAGGTAATATCACGAAATACATCCAAGGCAATATAAGGTATACGTATGGCTTGGAAATTGTGATCGCTGCTCGCTCGCTCCGCTCGCTCGTAAAAATCTAGTCCAACCTCACAACCGATCCGACACGTTCGCAAATTCGAAATATGTCGCCACCATATCGAATAATGAACGCAACATGGATTGGTATTAGGTTAGGCTATAGTTTTCGAGCGAGCGCAGCGAGCGAGAGACGCGTAAATGTGTGTCACAAACCAACGGTTTGGCACATACGGATATTGAAATATGTGCACCAGCCCGAGGAGCCGGAAGTCTTTATCCTATTGCCCACTGACAAATGTATACAGTTTTCCAATAGTTTCACATAAATAGTACTATTTCCACATAATTCAGTGCAATGTGATGTCCGAAATGGCTGACAAAATTAGGTACTAACACGAAATACATGCAAGGCAATATAAGGTATAGGTATAGCTTGGAAATTGTGACCGTGGCCCGCTCGCTCCGCTCGCTCGTAAAAATCTAGTCCAACCTCACAACCGATCCGACACGGTCGCAAATTCGAAATATGTCGCCACCATATCGAATAATGAACTCAAGATGGATTGGTTGTAGGTTAGGCTATAGATTTCGAGCGAGCGCAGCGAGCGAGAGACGCGTAATGGTATGTCACAAACCAACAGTTTGGCACATACGGACATTGAAATATTCGCACCAGCCCGAGGAGCCGGAAGTCTTTATCCTATTGCCTACTGACAAATGTTTACAGTTTACCTATAGTTTCACATAAATAGTACTATTTCCTCATAGTACAGTGCAATGTGATGTCCGAAATGGCTGACAAAATTAGGTACTAACACGAAATATGTGCAAGGCAATATAAGGTATACGTATGGCTTGGAAATTGTGATCGCTGCTCGCTCGCTCCGCTCGCTCGTAAAAATCTAGTCCAACATCACAACCGATCCGACACGTTCGCAAATTCGAAATATGTCGCCACCATATCGAATAATGAACGCAACATGGATTGGTATTAGGTTAGGCTATAGTTTTCGAGCGAGCGCAGCGAGCGAGAGACGCGTAAATGTGTGTCACAAACCAACGGTTTGGCACATACAGATATTGAAATAAGTGCACCAGCCCGAGGAGCCGGAAGTCTTTATCCTATTGCCCACTGACAAATGTATACAGTTTTCCAATAGTTTCACATAAATAGTACTATTTCCACATAATTCAGTGCAATGTGATGTCCGAAATGGCTGACAAAATTAGGTACTAACACGAAATACATGCAAGGCAATATAAGGTATATGTATAGCTTGGAAATTGTGATCGTGGCTCGCTCGCTCCGCTCGCTCGTAAAAATCTAGTCCAACCTCACAACCGATCCGACACGTTCGCAAATTCGAAATATGTCGCCACCATATCGAATAATGAACGCAAGATGGATTGGTATTAGGTTAGGCTATAGTTTTCGATCGAGCGAAGCGAGCGAGAGACGCGTAAATGTGTGTCACAAACCAACGGTTTGGCACATACGGATATTGAAATATGCGCACCAGCCCGAGGAGCCGGAAGTCTTTATCCTATTGCCTATTGACAAATGTTTACAGTTTACCTATAGTTTCACATAAATAGTACTATTTCCTCATAGTACAGTGCAATGTGATGTCCGAAATGGCTGACAAAATTAGGTACTATCACGAAATACATGCAAGGCAATATAAGGTATATGTACAGCTCGGAAATTGTGACCGTTGCTCGCTCGCTCCTCTCGCTCATAAAAATCTAGTCGAACCTCACAACCGATCCGACACGGTCGCAAATTCGAAATATGTCGCCACCATATCGAATAATGAACGCAACATGGATTGGTATTAGGTTAGGCTATAGTTTTCGAGCGAGCGCAGCGAGCGAGAGACGCGTAAATGTGTGTCACAAACCAACGGTTTGGCACATACAGATATTGAAATAAGTGCACCAGCCCGAGGAGCCGGAAGTCTTTATCCTATTGCTCACTGACAAATGTATACAGTTTTCCAATAGTTTCACATAAATAGTACTATTTCCACATAATTCAGTGCAATGTGATGTCCGAAATGGCTGACAAAATTAGGTACTAACACGAAATACATGCAAGGCAATATAAGGTATATGTATAGCTTGGAAATTGTGATCGTGGCTCGCTCGCTCCGCTCGCTCGTAAAAATCTAGTCCAACCTCACAACCGATCCGACACGGTCGCAAATTCGAAATATGTCGCCACCATATCGAATAATGAACTCAAGATGGATTGGTTTTAGGTTAGGCTATAGCTTTCAAGCGAGCGCAGCGAGCGAGAGACGCGTACAGGGGGGTCACAAACCAACGGTTTGGCACATACGCATATTGAAATATGTGCACCAGCCCGAGGAGCCGGAAGTCTTTATCCTATTGCCTATTGACAAATGTTTACAGTTTACCTATAGTTTCACATAAATAGTACTATTTCCACATACTTCAGTGCAATGTGATGTCCGAAATGGCTGACAAAATTAGGTACTAACACGAAATACATGCAAGGCAATATAAGGTATATGTACAGCTTGGAAATTGTGACCGTGGCTCGCTCGCTCCGCTCGCTCGTAAAAATCTAGTCCAACCTCACAACCGATCCGACTCGTTCGCAAATTCGAAATATGTCGCCACCATATCGAATAATGAACGCAACATGGATTGGTATTAGGTTAGGCTATAGTTTTCGAGCGAGCGCAGCGAGCGAGAGACGCGTAAATGTGTGTCACAAACCAACGGTTTGGCACATACGGATATTGAAATATGTGCACCAGCCCGAGGAGCCGGAAGTCTTTATCCTATTGCCCACTGACAAATGTATACAGTTTTCCAATAGTTTCACATAAATAGTACTATTTCCACATACTTCAGTGCAATGTGATGTCCGAAATGGCTGACAAAATTAGGTACTAACACGACATACATGCAATGCAATATAAGGTATATATATAGCTTGGAAATTGTGACCGTGGCTCGCTCGCTCCGCTCGCTCGTAAAAATCTAGTCCAACCTCACAACCGATCCGACACGGTCGCAAATTCGAAATATGTCGCCACCATATCGAATAATGAACTCAAGATGGATTGGTTGTAGGTTAGGCTATAGCTTTCGAGCGAGCGCAGCGAGCGAGAGACGCGTAATGGTGTGTCACAAACCAACGGTTTGGCACATACGGACATTGAAATATTCCCACCAGCACGAGGAGCCGGAAGTCTTTATCCTATTGCCCACTGACAAATGTATACAGTTTACCAATAGTTTCACATAAATAGTACTATTTCCACATACTACAGTGCAATGTGATGTCCGAAATGGCTGACAAAATTAGGTAATATCACGAAATACATCCAAGGCAATATAAGGTATACGTATGGCTTGGAAATTGTGATCGCTGCTCGCTCGCTCCGCTCGCTCGTAAAAATCTAGTCCAACCTCACAACCGATCCGACACGTTCGCAAATTCGAAATATGTCGCCACCATATCGAATAATGAACGCAACATGGATTGGTATTAGGTTAGGCTATAGTTTTCGAGCGAGCGCAGCGAGCGAGAGACGCGTAAATGTGTGTCACAAACCAACGGTTTGGCACATACGGATATTGAAATATGTGCACCAGCCCGAGGAGCCGGAAGTCTTTATCCTATTGCCCACTGACAAATGTATACAGTTTTCCAATAGTTTCACATAAATAGTACTATTTCCACATACTTCAGTGCAATGTGATGTCCGAAATGGCTGACAAAATTAGGTACTAACACGAAATACATGCAAGGCAATATAAGGTATATGTATAGCTTGGAAATTGTGACCGTGGCCCGCTCGCTCCGCTCGCTCGTAAAAATCTAGTCCAACCTCACAACCGATCCGACACGGTCGCAAATTCGAAATATGTCGCCACCATATCGTATAATGAACTCAAGATGGATTCGTTGTAGGTTAGGCTATAGATTTCGAGCGAGCGCAGCGAGCGAGAGACGCGTAATGGTATGTCACAAACCAACAGTTTGGCACATACGGACATTGAAATATTCGCACCAGCCCGAGGAGCCGGAAGTCTTTGTCCTATTGCCTATTGACAAATGTTTACAGTTTGCCTATAGCTTCACATAAATAGTACTATTTCCACATACTACAGTGCAATGTGATGTCCGAAATGGCTGACAAAATTACGTAATATCACGAAATACATCCAAGGCAATATAAGGTATACGTATGGCTTGGAAATTGTGATCGCTGCTCGCTCGCTCCGCTCGCTCGTAAAAATCTAGTCCAACCTCACAACCGATCCGACACGTTCGCAAATTCGAAATATGTCGCCACCATATCGAATAATGAACGCAACATGGATTGGTATTAGGTTTGGCTATAGTTTTCGAGCGAGCGCAGCGAGCGAGAGACGCGTAAATGTGTGTCACAAACCAACGGTTTGGCACATACGGATATTGAAATATGTGCACCAGCCCGAGGAGCCGGAAGTCTTTATCCTATTGCCCACTGACAAATGTATACAGTTTTCCAATAGTTTCACATAAATAGTACTATTTCCACATACTTCAGTGCAATGTGATGTCCGAAATGGCTGACAAAATTAGGTACTAACACGAAATACATGCAAGGCAATATAAGGTATATGTATAGCTTGGAAATTGTGACCGTGGCCCGCTCGCTCCGCTCGCTCGTAAAAATCTAGTCCAACCTCACAACCGATCCGACACGGTCGCAAATTCGAAATATGTCGCCACCATATCGTATAATGAACTCAAGATGGATTGGTTGTAGGTTAGGCTATAGATTTCGAGCGAGCGCAGCGAGCGAGAGACGCGTAATGGTATGTCACAAACCAACAGATTGGCACATACGGACATTGAAATATTCGCACCAGCCCGAGGAGCCGGAAGTCTTTATCCTATTGCCTACTGACAAATGTTTACAGTTTACCTATAGTTTCACATAAATAGTACTATTTCCTCATAGTACAGTGCAATGTGATGTCCGAAATGGCTGACAAAATTAGGTACTAACACGAAATATGTGCAAGGCAATATAAGGTATATGTATAGCTTGGAAATTGTGATCGTTGCACGCTCAGTCCACTCGCTCGTAAAAATTTAGTCCATCCTCGCATCCGATCCGACACGTTCCCAAATTTGAAATAAGTCGCCACCATATCGAATAATGAACGCAAGATGGATTGGTTTTAGGTTAGGCTATAGCTTTCAAGCGAGCGCAGCGAGCGAGAGACGCGTACAGGGGGGTCACAAACCAACAGTTTGGCACATACGGATATTGAAATATGTGCACCAGCCCGAGGAGCCGGAAGTCTTTATCCTATTGCCTATTGACAAATGTTTACAGTTTACCTATAGTTTCACATAAATAGTACTATTTCCACATACTACAGTGCAATGCGATGTCCGAAATGGCTGACAAAATTAGGTAATAACACGAAATATATGCAAGGCAATATAAGGTACATGTATAGCTTGGAAATTGTGACCGTGGCTCGCTCGCTCCGCTCGCTCGTAAAAATCTAGTCCAACCTCACAACCGATCCGACACGGTCGCAAATTCGAAATATGTCGCCACCATATCGAATAATGAACTCAAGATGGATTGGTTTTAGGTTAGGCTATAGCTTTCAAGCGAGCGCAGCGAGCGAGAGACGCGTACAGGGGGGGTCACAAACCAACGGTTTGGCACATACGCATATTGAAATGTGTGCACCAGCCCGAGGAGCCGGAAGTCTTTATCCTATTGCCCACTGACAAATGTATACAGTTTTCCAATAGTTTCACATAAATAGTACTATTTCCACATACTTCAGTGCAATGTGATGTCCGAAATGGCTGACCAAATTAGGTACTAACACGAAATACATGCAAGGCAATATATGGTATATGTATAGCTTGGAAATTGTGACCGTGGCCCGCTCGCTCCGCTCGCTCGTAAAAATCTAGTCCAACCTCACAACCGATCCGACACGGTCGCAAATTCGAAATATGTCGCCACCATATCGTATAATGAACTCAAGATGGATTGGTTGTAGGTTAGGCTATAGATTTCGAGCGAGCGCAGCGAGCGAGAGACGCGTAATGGTATGTCACAAACCAACAGATTGGCACATACGGACATTGAAATATTCGCACCAGCCCGAGGAGCCGGAAGTCTTTATCCTATTGCCTACTGACAAATGTTTACAGTTTACCTATAGTTTCACATAAATAGTACTATTTCCTCATAGTACAGTGCAATGTGATGTCCGAAATGGCTGACAAAATTAGGTACTAACACGAAATATGTGCAAGGCAATATAAGGTATATGTATAGCTTGGAAATTGTGATCGTTGCACGCTCAGTCCACTCGCTCGTAAAAATTTAGTCCATCCTCGCATCCGATCCGACACGTTCCCAAATTTGAAATAAGTCGCCACCATATCGAATAATGAACGCAAGATGGATTGGTTTTAGGTTAGGCTATAGCTTTCAAGCGAGCGCAGCGAGCGAGAGACGCGTACAGGGGGGTCACAAACCAACAGTTTGGCACATACGGATATTGAAATATGTGCACCAGCCCGAGGAGCCGGAAGTCTTTATCCTATTGCCTATTGACAAATGTTTACAGTTTACCTATAGTTTCACATAAATAGTACTATTTCCTCATAGTACAGTGCAATGTGATGTCCGAAATGGCTGACAAAATTAGGTACTAACACGAAATACATGCAAGGCAATATAAGGTATATGTACAGCTCGGAAATTGTGACCGTTGCTCGCTCGCTCCTCTCGCTCGTAAAAATCTAGTCCAACCTCACAACCGATCCGACACGTTCGCAAATTCGAAATATGTCGCCACCATATCGAATAATGAACGCAAGATGGATTGGTATTAGGTTAGGCTATAGATTTCGAGCGAGCGCAGCGAGCGAGAGACGCGTAATGGTATGTCACAAACCAACAGTTTGGCACATACGGACATTGAAATATTCGCACCAGCCCGAGGAGCCGGAAGTCTTTGTCCTATTGCCTATTGACAAATGTTTACAGTTTGCCTATAGTTTCACATAAATAGTACTATTTCCACATACTACAGTGCTATGTGATGTCCGAAATGGCTGACAAAATTAGGTAATATCACGAAATACATCCAAGGCAATATAAGGTATACGTATGGCTTGGAAATTGTGATCGCTGCTCGCTCGCTCCGCTCGCTCGTAAAAATCTAGTCCAACCTCACTACCGATCCGACACGTTCGCAAATTCGAAATATGTCGCCACCATATCGAATAATGAACGCAACATGGATTGGTATTAGGTTAGGCTATAGTTTTCGAGCGAGCGCAGCGAGCGAGAGACGCGTAAATGTTTGTCACAAACCAACGGTTTGGCACATACGGATATTGAAATATGTGCACCAGCCCGAGGAGCCGGAAGTCTTTATCCTATTGCCCACTGACAAATGTATACAGTTTTCCAATAGTTTCACATAAATAGTACTATTTCCACATACTTCAGTGCAATGTGATGTCCGAAATGGCTGACAAAATTAGGTACTAACACGAAACACATGCAAGGCAATATAAGGTATATGTATAGCTTGGAAATTGTGACCGTGGCCCGCTCGCTCCGCTCGCTCGTAAAAATCTAGTCCAACCTCACAACCGATCCGACACGGTCGCAAATTCGAAATATGTCGCCACCATATCGAATAATGAACTCAAGATGGATTGGTTGTAGGTTAGGCTATAGATTTCGAGCGAGCGCAGCGAGCGAGAGACGCGTAATGGTATGTCACAAACAAACAGATTGGCACATACGGACATTGAAATATTCGCACCAGCCCGAGGAGCCGGAAGTCTTTATCCTATTGCCTACTGACAAATGTTTACAGTTTACCTATAGTTTCAAATAAATAGTACTATTTCCTCATAGTACAGTGCAATGTGATGTCCGAAATGGCTGACAAAATTAGGTACTAACACGAAATATGTGCAAGGCAATATAAGGTATATGTATAGCTTGGAAATTGTGATCGTTGCACGCTCAGTCCACTCGCTCGTAAAAATTTAGTCCATCCTCGCATCCGATCCGACACGTTCCCAAATTTGAAATAAGTCGCCACCATATCGAATAATGAACTCAAGATGGATTGGTTTTAGGTTAGGCTATAGCTTTCAAGCGAGCGCAGCGAGCGAGAGACGCGTACAGGGGGGTCACAAACCAACAGTTTGGCACATACGGATATTGAAATATGTGCACCAGCCCGAGGAGCCGGAAGTCATTATCCTATTGCCTATTGACAAATGTTTAAAGTTTACCTATAGTTTCACATAAATAGTACTATTTCCTCATAGTACAGTGCAATGTGATGTCCGAAATGGCTGACAAAATTAGGTACTAACACGAAATACATGCAAGGCAATATAAGGTATATGTACAGCTCGGAAATTGTGACTGTTGCTCGCTCGCTCCGCTCGCTCGTAAAAATCTAGTCCAACCTCACAACCGATCCGACACGTTCGCAAATTCGAAATATGTCGCCACCATATCGAATAATGAACGCAACATGGATTGGTATTAGGTTAGGCTATAGTTTTCGAGCGAGCGCAGCGAGCGAGAGACGCGTAAATGTGTGTCACAAACCAACGGTTTGGCACATACGGATATTGAAATATGTGCACCAGCCCGAGGAGCCGGAAGTCTTTATCCTATTGCCCACTGACAAATGTATACAGTTTTCCAATAGTTTCACATAAATAGTACTATTTCCACATACTTCAGTGCAATGTGATGTCCGAAATGGCTGACAAAATTAGGTACTAACACGAAATACATGCAAGGCAATATAAGGTATATGTATAGCTTGGAAATTGTGACCGTGGCTCGCTCGCTCCGCTCGCTCGTAAAAATCCAGTCCAACCTCACAACCGATCCGACACGGTCGCAAATTCGAAATATGTCGCCACCATATCGAATAATGAACTCAAGATGGATTGGTTGTAGGTTAGGCTATAGATTTCGAGCGAGCGCAGCGAGCGAGAGACGCGTAATGGTATGTCACAAACCAACAGTTTGGCACATACGGACATTGAAATATTCGCACCAGCCCGAGGAGCCGGAAGTCTTTGTCCTATTGCCTATTGACAAATGTTTACAGTTTGCCTATAGTTTCACATAAATAGTACTATTTCCACATACTACAGTGCAATGTGATGTCCGAAATGGCTGACAAAATTAGGTAATATCACGAAATACATCCAAGGCAATATAAGGTATACGTATGGCTTGGAAATTGTGATCGCTGCTCGCTCGCTCCGCTCGCTCGTAAAAATCTAGTCCAACCTCACTACCGATCCGACACGTTCGCAAATTCGAAATATGTCGCCACCATATCGAATAATGAACGCAACATGGATTGGTATTAGGTTAGGCTATAGTTTTCGAGCGAGCGCAGCGAGCGAGAGACGCGTAAATGTGTGTCACAAACCAACGGTTTGGCACATACGGATATTGAAATATGTGCACCAGCCCGAGGAGCCGGAAGTCTTTATCCTATTGCCCACTGACAAATGTATACAGTTTTCCAATAGTTTCACATAAATAGTACTATTTCCACATAATTCAGTGCAATGTGATGTCCGAAATGGCTGACAAAATTAGGTACTAACACGAAATACATGCAAGGCAATATAAGGTATATGTATAGCTTGGAAATTGTGACCGTGGCTCGCTCGCTCCGCTCGCTCGTAAAAATCTAGTCCAACCTCACAACCGATCCGACACGGTCGCAAATTCGAAATATGTCGCCACCATATCGAATAATGAACTCAAGATGGATTGGTTGTAGGTTAGGCTATAGTTTTCGAGCGAGCGAAGCGAGCGAGAGACGTGTAAATGTGTGTCACAAACCAACGGTTTGGCACATACGGATATTGAAATATGCGCACCAGCCCGAGGAGCCGGAAGTCTTTATCCTATTGCCTATTGACAAATGTTTACAGTTTGCCTATAGTTTCACATAAATAGTACTATTTCCACATACTACAGTGCAATGTGATGTCCGAAATGGCTGACAAAATTAGGTAATGACACGAAATATATGCAAGGCAATATAAGGTATACGTATGGCTTGGAAATTGTGATCGCTGCTCGCTCGCTCCGCTCGCTCGTAAAAATCTAGTCCAACCTCACAACCGATCCGACACGTTCGCAAATTCGAAATATGTCGCCACCATATCGAATAATGAACGCAAGATGCATTGGTATTAGGTTAGGCTATAGTTTTCGATCGAGCGAAGCGAACGAGAGACGCGTAAATGTGTGTCACAAACCAACGGTTTGGCACATACGGATATTGAAATATGCGCACCAGCCCGAGGAGCCGGAAGTCTTTATCCTATTGCCTATTGACAAATGTTTACAGTTTACCTATAGTTTCACATAAATAGTACTATTTCCACATACTACAGTGCAATGCGATGTCCGAAATGGCTGACAAAATTAGGTAATAACACGAAATATATGCAAGGCAATATAAGGTACATGTATAGCTTGGAAATTGTGACCGTGGCTCGCTCGCTCCGCTCGCTCGTAAAAATCTAGTCCAACCTCACAACCGATCCGACACGGTCGCAAATTCGAAATATGTCGCCACCATATCGAATAATGAACTCAAGATGGATTGGTTGTAGGTTAGGCTATAGATTTCGAGCGAGCGGAGCGAGCGAGAGACGCGTAATGGTATGTCACAAACCAACAGTTTGGCACATACGGACATTGAAATATTCGCACCAGCCCGAGGAGCCGGAAGTCTTTGTCCTATTGCCTATTGACAAATGTTTACAGTTTGCCTATAGTTTCACATAAATAGTACTATTTCCACATACTACAGTGCAATGTGATGTCCGAAATGGCTGACAAAATTAGGTAATATCACGAAATACATCCAAGGCAATATAAGGTATACGTATGGCTTGGAAATTGTGATCGCTGCTCGCTCGCTCCGCTCGCTCGTAAAAATCTAGTCCAACCTCACTACCGATCCGACACGTTCGCAAATTCGAAATATGTCGCCACCATATCGAATAATGAACGCAACATGGATTGGTATTAGGTTAGGCTATAGTTTTCGAGCGAGCGCAGCGAGCGAGGAGACGCGTAAATGTTTGTCACAAACCAACGGTTTGGCACATACGGATATTGAAATATGTGCACCAGCCCGAGGAGCCGGAAGTCTTTATCCTATTGCCCACTGACAAATGTATACAGTTTTCCAATAGTTTCACATAAATAGTACTATTTCCACATACTTCAGTGCAATGTGATGTCCGAAATGGCTGACAAAATTAGGTACTAACACGAAACACATGCAAGGCAATATAAGGTATATGTATAGCTTGGAAATTGTGACCGTGGCCCGCTCGCTCCGCTCGCTCGTAAAAATCTAGTCCAACCTCACAACCGATCCGACACGGTCGCAAATTCGAAATATGTCGCCACCATATCGAATAATGAACTCAAGATGGATTGGTTGTAGGTTAGGCTATAGATTTCGAGCGAGCGCAGCGAGCGAGAGACGCGTAATGGTATGTCACAAACAAACAGATTGGCACATACGGACATTGAAATATTCGCACCAGCCCGAGGAGCCGGAAGTCTTTATCCTATTGCCTACTGACAAATGTTTACAGTTTACCTATAGTTTCAAATAAATAGTACTATTTCCTCATAGTACAGTGCAATGTGATGTCCGAAATGGCTGACAAAATTAGGTACTAACACGAAATATGTGCAAGGCAATATAAGGTATATGTATAGCTTGGAAATTGTGATCGTTGCACGCTCAGTCCACTCGCTCGTAAAAATTTAGTCCATCCTCGCATCCGATCCGACATGTTCCCAAATTTGAAATAAGTCGCCACCATATCGAATAATGAAACGCAAGATGGATTGGTTTTAGGTTAGGCTATAGCTTTCAAGCGAGCGCAGCGAGCGAGAGACGCGTACAGGGGGGTCACAAACCAACAGTTTGGCACATACGGATATTGAAATATGTGCACCAGCCCGAGGAGCCGGAAGTCTTTATCCTATTGCCTATTGACAAATGTTTACAGTTTTACCTATAGTTTTCACATAAATAGTACTATTTCCTCATAGTACAGTGCAATGTGATGTCCGAAATGGCTGACAAAATTAGGTACTAACACGAAATACATGCAAGGCAATATAAGGTATATGTATAGCTTGGAAATTGTGACCGTGGCTCGCTCGCTCCGCTCGCTCGTAAAAATCCAGTCCAACCTCACAACCGATGCGACACGGTCGCAAATTCGAAATATGTCGCCACCATATCGAATAATGAGCTCAAGATGGATTGGTTGTAGGTTAGGCTATAGATTTCGAGCGAGCGCAGCGAGCGAGAGACGCGTAATGGTATGTCACAAACCAACAGTTTGGCATATACGGACATTGAAATATTCGCACCAGCCCGAGGAGCCGGAAGTCTTTGTCCTATTGCCTATTGACAAATGTTTACAGCTTGCCTATAGTTTCACATAAATAGTACTATTTCCACATACTACAGTGCAATGTGATGTCCGAAATGGCTGACAAAATTAGGGTAATATCACGAAATACATCCAAGGCAATATAAGGTATACGTATGGCTTGGAAATTGTGATCGCTGCTCGCTCGCTCCGCTCGCTCGTAAAAATCTAGTCCAACCTCACAACCGATCCGACACGTTCGCAAATTCGAAATATGTCGCCACCATATCGAATAATGAACGCAACATGGATTGGTATTAGGTTAGGCTATAGTTTTTCGAGCGAGCGCAGCGAGCGAGAGACGCGTAAATGTGTGTCACAAACCAACGGTTTGGCACATACGGATATTGAAATATGTGCACCAGCCCGAGGAGCCGGAAGTCTTTATCCTATTGCCCACTGACAAATGTATACAGTTTTCCAATAGTTTCACATAAATAGTACTATTTCCACATACTTCAGTGCAATGTGAAGTCCGAAATGGCTGACAAAATTAGGTACTAACACGAAACACATGCAAGGCAATATAAGGTATATGTATAGCTTGGAAATTGTGACCGTGGCCCGCTCGCTCCGCTCGCTCGTAAAAATCTAGTCCAACCTCACAACCGATTCCGACACGGTCGCAAATTCGAAATATGTCGCCACCATATCGAATAATAAACTCAAGATGGATTGGTTGTAGGTTAGGCTATAGATTTCGAGCGAGCGCAGCGAGCGAGAAACGCGTAATGGTATGTCACAAACCAACAGATTGGCACATACGGACATTGAAATATTCGCACCATCCCGAGGAGCCGGAAGTCTTTATCCTATTGCCTACTGACAAATGTTTACAGTTTACCTATAGTTTCACATAAATAGTACTATTTCCTCATAGTACAGTGCAATGTGATGTCCGAAATGGCTGACAAAATTAGGTACTAACACGAAATATGTGCAAGGCAATATAAGGTATATGTATAGCTTGGAAATTGTGATCGTTGCACGCTCAGTCCACTCGCTCGTAAAAATTTAGTCCATCCTCGCATCCGATCCGACACGTTCCCAAATTTGAAATAAGTCGCCACCATATCGAATAATGAACGCAAGATGGATTGGTTTTAGGTTAGGCTATAGCTTTCAAGCGAGCGCAGCGAGCGAGAGACGCGTACAGGGGGGTCACAAACCAACAGTTTGGCACATACGGATATTGAAATATGTGCACCAGCCCCGAGGAGCCGGAAGTCTTTATCCTATTGCCTATTGACAAATGTTTACAGTTTACCTATAGTTTCACATAAATAGTACTATTTCCTCATAGTACAGTGCAATGTGATGTCCGAAATGGCTGACAAAATTAGGTACTAACACGATATACATGCAAGGCAATATAAGGTATATGTACAGCTCGGAAATTGTGACCGTTGCTCGCTCGCTCCTCTCGCTCGTAAAAATCTAGTCCAACCTCACAACCGCTCCGACACGTTCGCAAATTCGAAATATGTCGCCACCATATCGAATAATGAACGCAAGATGGATTGGTATTAGGTTAGGCTATAGTTTTCGATCGAGCGAAGCGAGCGAGAGACGCGTAAATGTGTGTCACAAAACCAACGGTTTGGCACATACGGATATTGAAATATGCGCACCAGCCCGAGGAGCCGGAAGTCTTTATCCTATTGCCTATTGACAAATGTTTACAGTTTACCTATAGTTTCACATAAATAGTACTATTTCCACATACTACAGTGCAATGCGATGTCCGAAATGGCTGACAAAATTAGGTAATAACACGAAATATATGCAAGGCAATATAAGGTACATGTATAGCTTGGAAATTGTGACCGTGGCTCGCTCGCTCCGCTCGCTCGTAAAAAATCTAGTCCAACCTCACAACCGATCCGACACGGTCGCAAATTCGAAATATGTCGCCACCATATCGAATAATGAACTCAAGATGGATTGGTTGTAGGTTAGGCTATAGATTTCGAGCGAGCGCAGCGAGCGAGAGACGCGTATTGGTATTATCACAAACCAAGAGTTTGGCACATACGGACATTGAAATATTCGCACCAGCCCGAGGAGCCGGAAGTCTTTGTCCTATTGCCTATTGACAAATGTTTACAGTTTGCCTATAGTTTCACATAAATAGTACTATTTCCACATACTACAGTGCAATGTGATGTCCGAAATGGCTGACAAAATTAGGTAATATCACGAAATACATCCAAGGCAATATAAGGTATACGTATGGCTTGGAAATTGTGATCGCTGCTCGCTCGCTCCGCTCGCTCGTAAAAATCTAGTCCAACCTCACTACCGATCCGACACGTTCGCAAATTCGAAATATGTCGCCACCATATCGAATAATGAACGCAACATGGATTGGTATTAGGTTAGGCTATAGTTTTCGAGCGAGCGCAGCGAGCGAGAGACGCGTAAATGTGTGTCACAAACCAACGGTTTGGGCACATACGGATATTGAAATATGTGCACCAGCCCGAGGAGCCGGAAGTCTTTATCCTATTGCCCACTGACAAATGTATACAGTTTTCCAATAGTTTCACATAAATAGTACTATTTCCACATACTTCAGTGCAATGTGATGTCCGAAATGGCTGACAAAATTAGGTACTAACACGAAATACATGCAAGGCAATATAAGGTATATGTATAGCTTGGAAATTGTGACCGTGGCCCGCTCGCTCCGCTCGCTCGTAAAAATCTAGTCCACCCTCACAACCGATCCGACACGGTCGCAAATTCGAAATATGTCGCCACCATATCGAATAATGAACTCAAGATGGATTGGTTGTAGGTTAGGCTATAGATTTCGAGCGAGCGCAGCGAGCGAGAGACGCGTAATAGTATGTCACAAACCAACAGTTTGGCACATACGGACATTGAAATATTCGCACCAGCCCGAGGAGCCGGAAGTCTTTATCCTATTGCCTACTGACAAATGTTTACAGTTTACCTATAGTTTCACATAAATAGTACTATTTCCTCATAGTACAGTGCAATGTGATGTCCGAAATGGCTGACAAAATTAGGTACTAACACGAAATATGTGCAAGGCAATATAAGGTATATGTATAGCTTGGAAATTGTGATCGTTGCACGCTCAGTCCACTCGCTCGTAAAAATTTAGTCCATCCTCGCATCCGATCCGACACGTTCCCAAATTTGAAATAAGTCGCCACCATATCGAATAATGAACGCAAGATGGATTGGTTTTAGGTTAGGCTATAGCTTTCAAGCGAGCGCAGCGAGCGAGAGACGCGTACAGGGGGGTCACAAACCAACAGTTAGGCACATACGGATATTGAAATATGTGCACCAGCCCGAGGAGCCGGAAGTCTTTATCCTATTGCCTATTGACAAATGTTTACAGTTTACCTATAGTTTCACATAAATAGTACTATTTCCTCATAGTACAGTGCAATGTGATGTCCGAAATGGCTGACAAAATTAGGTACTAACACGAAATACATGCAAGGCAATATAAGGTATATGTACAGCTCGGAAATTGTGACCGTTGCTCGCTCGCTCCTCTCGCTCGTAAAAATCTAGTCCAACCTCACAAACCGATCCGACACGTTCGCAAATTCGAAATATGTCGCCACCATATCGAATAATGAACGCAAGATGGATTGGTATTAGGTTAGGCTATAGTTTTCGATCGAGCGAAGCGAGCGAGAGACGCGTAAATGTGTGTCACAAACCAACGGTTTGGCACATACGGATATTGAAATATGCGCACCAGCCCGAGGAGCCGGAAGTCCTTATCCTATTGCCTATTGACAAATGTTTACAGTTTACCTATAGTTTCACATAAATAGTACTATTTCCACATACTACAGTGCAATGCGATGTCCGAAATGGCTGACAAAATTAGGTAATAACACGAAATATATGCAAGGCAATATAAGGTACATGTATAGCTTGGAAATTGTGACCGTGGCTCGCTCGCTCCGCTCGCTCGTAAAAATCTAGTCCAACCTCACAACCGATCCGACACGGTCGCAAATTCGAAATATGTCGCCACCATATCGAATAATGAACGCAACATGGATTGGTATTAGGTTAGGCTATAGTTTTCGAGCGAGCGCAGCGAGCGAGAGGACGCGTAAATGTGTGTCACAAACCAACGGTTTGGCACATACAGATATTGAAATAAGTGCACCAGCCCGAGGAGCCGGAAGTCTTTATCCTATTGCCCACTGACAAATGTATACAGTTTTCCCAATAGTTTCACATAAATAGTACTATTTCCACATAATTCAGTGCAATGTGATGTCCGAAATGGCTGACAAAATTAGGTACTAACACGAAATACATGCAAGGCAATATAAGGTATATGTATAGCTTGGAAATTGTGATCGTGGCTCGCTCGCTCCTCTCGCTCGTAAAAATCTAGTCCAACCTCACAAACCGATCCGCCACGGTCGCAAATTCGAAATATGTCGCCACCATATCGAATAATGAACTCAAGATGGATTGGTATTAGGTTAGGCTATAGTTTTCGAGCGAGCGCAGCGAGCGAGAGACGCGTAAATGTGTGTCACAAACCAACGGTTTGGCACATACCGACATTGAAATATTCGCACCAGCCCGAGGAGCCGGAAGTCTTTATCCTATTGCCTACTGACAAATGTTTACAGTTTACCTATAGTTTCACATAAATAGTACTATTTCCACATACTTCAGTGCAATGTGATGACCGAAATGGCTGACAAAATTAGGTACTAACACGAAATACATGCAAGGCAATATAAGGTATATGTACAGCTTGGAAATTGTGACCGTTGCTCGCTCGCTCCTCTCGCTCGTAAAAATCTAGTCCAACCTCACAACCGATCCGACACGTTCGCAAATTCGAAATATGTCGCCACCATATCGAATAATGAACGCAAGAAGAATTGGTATTAGGTTAGGCTATAGTTTTCGAGCGAGCGAAGCGAGCGAGAGACGTGCAAATGTGTGTCACAAACCAACGGTTTGGCACATACGGATATTGAAATATGCG